>NC_133652.1:28929553-29229553 GCF_009905375.1 Apium graveolens
AAGGTCATTTGGTTGACTTGGCTGGATTGGTTATTTTGAACCCTAATTCGGTGAGTAGATGTATTAGATTAGCATTTATAAGCATATTTGAATTTGGGATTTTTTAATTAAAACCCTAATTTTTAAATTGGGGTTCTGCTTGTAATGTATTATATTTGTTATAAGCATCATATTTTGAATAAGAATTAATTTATCAAGAACTCTAAGCATCATATCTCTTGATGTACAGGCCTCAGATGATGTTAACACTCGCGATGTTTCCTCTCCAGGTTTTATTTCCTAATTTGAATGAAATAGATGTTTGTTTGACTGCGGTGAATAATTTTGGTTATGTATGTTATGATAACTAAAAATGGTTGGCGAAGCATGTGAAAATTATCGAAGTATCTTAAGGCATCCACAGGGTCTTTTTATCAGTCTAAATGAAAAATATGATTAAAATGTATTATTTCCATATAAGTTTGGAATATGTTATTGTAATGTTTTTGTTGTTATGTGGAAAATTATTACAGATGTGCTCATTTCAGGGGAAAGATTATGGAGGTGCTCAAGAACTGGCCTGAGAAAAAGATTCAGCATTGTTGTCACGGATGGGGAGCAAATTCTTGGGCTAGGGGACCTTGGCTGCCGGGTTTGGTATTTTTTGTTTTAAGTTCAAATTTCAAAGCTTGGGAGTCTTTTACCTTTTTATACATTTTTGTATGTGAAATCTTGCATGTAAGTTGATGCCTGTAGTGTAAATATGCTGTCAGGGGATGGGGATACCTGTAGGAAAGCTGTCCTTGTATACATCCTTTGGTAGAATCCGTCCTTCTACCGTAAGTACTTCTGAGACCAAAAACATTTCTATTTAATGACAAATTGTGTTAAAATTGAATGTAATATTTTTCTTTGACCGAGCCTCTGTTTCTTCGGAAACTGAGAACCTATAAATGTTACTGAACAAATGAGCTGTATGTGAAGTTCGGATCTAGTAAATATGATAGGTCTTCTGAATTCTGGTTCCAAAAATTAGAAGTACACGAGGAGATAATAAACATAAAGCCTTCGATACTGTGTGTTAAATGACTAATATAATTATGCTTGAAGCCAATGTATCTAACCTGTGTTGTGGTGATTTCAGGTACTCAAAGAGAGCTTTAAGATATATTGTTCTATAAATGATGGAATAATTAATCTCTGTTAGATATATTTGATAATGTCATGGCTAATATGTCTTATGTTTAGCTTTCAGATCTTGTGTGAACAGGATAGATCAGTACTTAACTGTTGATCAGTACTTATACTGGAAGTCAGGACTTAAGGATATCAGTACTTATATTATCAGGAGATAATCATCAGAAGATAGATATCAGAACTTAAGTGCTGAAGGACGATCAGATAAGGACAGTAGCTGATTAAAGGAAAGAAGATAGAGATAAAACATAAGAAGAGATATGCATGAAGAAGGAATTCTGTGAAGAATGGAATACTTGGAATAGAAGATATCTGATTGATATATTTTAGGAAGCAGAATTATATTCCATATCAATTAGCGATTATCTTGTAACTGTGTAGTATATAAACACAGGCATAGGGTTTACACTATAAGTATTATCATTATCGAAGTTATTATTCTATATAATCCTAGCAGCTCTCGTGATATTTGTTCATCACTGAGAGGTAACAGTTCCATATTGTAACAGAGTTTATTGTTTCAATAAAGTTTGTTTTCTGTTACTCAAGTTCTTTAAGTTCGATTTGAGTGTACTATACACTGTATTCACCCCCTCTACAGTGTGTGTGTGACCTAACAATTGGTATCAGAGCCTATTTGTTAACTTACATACAGTTAAAGATCCAAACACAATCATGTCGGACACAGAAACTCCAACTAAGCCTACCACAACTGAGGAACCACTAAAGACACAAATTCAGAGTCGGTATGAGACCATCAGAGTCCCCATACTGAGACCATCTGAATATCCCATATGGAAGGTAAGGATGACCATGTTCCTGGAAGCAACAGATCCAGAATACCTGGATAGAATCAAGGAAGGTCCTCACAAACCAACCAAACTCGCTATTGCAGTTGCAGGTGAAGCAGCAACGACCGTACCAAAGGAGAAGAGTGATTATACTGCTGAGGACATAGCATCAATTGCTAAGGATGCTAAGGTACGACACTTACTGCATAGTGCCATTGATAATGTAATGTCAAACAGGGTAATCAACTGCAAGACTTCTAAGGAGATATGGGATGCTCTGGAAACAAGATGTCAGGGAACTGACACAATTAAGAAGAACAGGAAGACAATACTCACTCAAGAGTATGAACACTTTGACTCAAAGACTAATGAGTCATTGAATGATTTATATGATAGATTTGTCAAACTTTTGAATGATTTGTCATTGGTTGATAAAGAGTATGATCTTGAAGATTCAAACCTTAAGTTCCTGTTAGCTCTTCCTGAATGCTGGGATTTGAAGGCAACGACAATAAGAGACAACTACAATCTTGATGAAACAACTCTTGACGAAATCTATGGAATGCTCAAGACACACGAGCTGGAGATGGAACAAAGAAACAAGAGGAAAGGAGGAAAGTCAAGGACAGTTGCTCTTAAGGCTGAAGAAGAATTCCCCAAAGCAGCTTCCTCAAAGAAAGACAAGGGTAAAGCTCTTTTCATATAGTCTGATACTGAGTCATCAAGTTCTGAGAGTGATGATGACTCAGATTCTGAAAGCTTGCATGAGACTGATGCTGATGAGGAGATGATGAAACTGTGTGCTCTTATGGTGAAAGGAATCACAAAGATTGCATACAGGAAGTTCAGGAAGGGAAAGAAGTTTCCCAGGAAAAGCATAAGTTCTGATAAGAAGAATTTCAGAAGATCTGAAGGAAGAGGAGGAAAATCTGACAGAGGAGATTACACCAATGTTAAATGCTATAACTGTGGTGAGAAAGGCCACATATCTCCTGACTGCAAGAAGGTAAAGGGTGATAAAGGCAAGGCTCTTGTCACAAAGCAGAAAAGCTGGACAGACACCTCAGACTCTGAAAGTGAGGAGAACTATGCATTAATGGCAAATGCTGATAAAGAAAGTGCTGAGAGCAGTTCTGAAGCTGCTGAAATAAAGGTACCTCAGACTACTTATGCTTTTCATACTGATGATATTAATGAGTTGAGAAGATATCTTAAAACCATGTTTGTTAGCTATAGAGATCAAACTTTAACATGTGAAAGATTAACTTCTAAAAATCTTGCATATAAGAAAAGAAATGATTTCTTAGAAAAAGAGTTAGTCATATTCCATCAAACTCAGAAGGATAGAGATGATGCTTTTTATGTTAGGGATGAAGTGCTAAAAATGAATGAATCTCTAAAAACTGAGTTAGAAAAGGAAAGAGAGATAATCAGGACTTGGACTAACTCTGGCAGAACAACTCAAAATTTGCTAAGTAGTGAAAATTGGAAAGAGGGCTTAGGTTATGGAGAAAATAAGAATGATAAAGGAACTGAAGAAATTAAGCCTGTTGTTAAGCAAAAGCCAAAGTTAAAACCTGTTAAGTTTGTAACTGTAAAGTCTGATAATGAGAAATCAGAAGTTAAAGAGGAATTAACTTCTGACAAACTAAAACAGGAAAAGACAGCTGAAGTAAACATAGGCTTAATGACAAAGAAGCAGCTTAAGCATAAGCTAAAAGATGTCAAGAATGCAAACAAGGTAAAATCACCTAGGAAAAATAGGAATGGAAAGGAAGGTGTGAATAAAAGCAATGATTATAAATCTGTTCCTGATGCACCTAGGAAAACATGTCATAACTGTGGAAGTTCTAACCATCTGGCTTCTTTTTGCAGGAAAAATAAGAATATTAACTCCTTACCTTCGAAATCAGGAGTTAAGAGTCAGTCAGTTAGATACAAACCACAAAATCCTTGTTTTCATTGTGGTAGTTTATGGCATTCCATTTATACTTGTAAGGAATATCATAGTCTGTACTATGATTATTATCAAATAAAACCTTCTTTGAAGAAAGTTTCCATTGTTCCTTCTAGTATAAATTCTGATTCAAAGTCTGATAATGTAAATTCTGATAAGAAAAATGTTAACATAAACTCTGATGCTAAATCCGCTGCAAATGTTAACAAACTTAATAAGACCAAAGGATCCAAGCAAGTCTGGGTCCTTAAAACTAATAATTAGTGGTCTTTATGATTGCAGGGCAACAGGAAAAATATTCTAGTTCTGGACAGTGGATGTTCAGGTCATATGACTGGAAATAAGGCCCTGCTATCAGACTTTGTGGAGAAAGCTGGCCCAAGTGTTTCTTATGGAGATGGCAACATTGGAAAAACATTGGGATATGGCAATATCAATCTTGGGAATGTCATCATTAAAGAAGTAGCTCTGGTCTCAGGACTTAAACACAATCTTCTGAGTATAAGTCAAATCTGTGACAGAGGTTATCATGTTGATTTCTTTGAAGAACACTGTGAAATTGTGAGTAAATCTAAATGCAAAGTTGTTCTGAAAGGATATAGACGTGGTAACATTTATGAAGCTAAGCTTTCAACAAGTACTGATGGCTCTGCAATCTGTCTGTTAAGTAGAGCATCAATTGAAGAAAGCTGGAATTGGCATAAGAAACTCTCTCATTTAAATTTCAACAATATAAATGAACTGGTCAAGAAAGATCTTGTGAGAGGATTGCCAAACACAGTATTTGCTCCTGATGGTCTTTGTGATTCATGTCAGAAAGCCAAACAAAGAAAATCTTCATTCAAGAGCAAGACTGAATCATCAATTCTTGAGCCTTATCATTTTATACATGTTGATCTATTTGGTCCAGTAAATGTCATGTCTATTGCAAAGAAGAAGTATGTGTTGGTCATAGTGGATGAGTTCACCAGATACACATGGGTGTATTTCTTGCACACAAAAAGTGAAACTGCATCTATCTTGATTGATCATGTCAAACAGCTGGATAAAATGGTCAAAGATTCTGTGAAAATTTTAAGGAGTGATAATGGCACTGAGTTCAAGAATTTGATAATGGAAGAGTTCTGCAAAAGCCATGGAATAAAGCAGGAATTTTCTGCTCCTGGAACTCCACAGCAAAATGGAGTTGTTGAAAGGAAGAATAGAACTCTCATTGAAGCTGCACGTACAATGCTTGAAGAAGCAAAGCTTCCAACCTATTTCTGGGCTGAAGCTGTGTAGACTGCTTGTTTTACTCAAAATGCAACACTCATTAACAAGCATGGAAAAACACCATATGAGATGGTGAAGAAAAAGAAGCCAAATCTGAAATATTTTCATGTATTTGAATGCAAGTGTTTTGTTCTCAAGACTCATCCTGAACAGCTATCAAAGTTTGATCTAAAAGCCGATGAAGGAATCTTTGTTGGATATCCACTTTCCACAAAAGCCTTCAGAGTCTATAATTTGAGAACAAAAGTGGTCATGGAATCTATCAATGTCTCTTTTGATGACAAGAAGATCACTGGTCTTAAAGATTTCGTTGACCATGATCAGCTGAGATTTGAAAATGAAGACTCATATTCTGATACTGAAAAACCTGACAGTCTAAGTCCTGATACTACAAACTCTGACGGATTAAACTCTGATGTTATTGAAACTGTGGTGACTACGTTAAAGGAAGATGCACCTATGCAGGGGGAGCATACTCAAGATTCTACCACATCTCAAGAAACATCAGAACATACATCTGGCTCTTCAAGTTCTGATTCGTCAAGTTCTGATAAGCCAAGTTCTGATAGTGCTGAAAATCTAAATACTGAAGAATCCAACTCAGAGAGCATAGTTTCAGGGGGAGCATCAGAAAATGAAAATGAAGATAGCATGGATCATGGGGGAGCATCCAGTTCTAGAGAAAACATTCCATCTGCAAGGAAGTGGACAAAATCACATACACCTGATTTGATAATTGGAAATCCTGATGCAGGTGTCAGAACTAGAACATGTACTTCAAATGAGTGTCTATACAATTCTTTTCTCTCTCAGACTGAGCCAAAGAAAGTAGAAGAAGCTCTTCAAGATGCTGATTGGGTGCAAGCAATGCAGGAAGAGTTGAATGAATTTGAAAGAAACAAAGTCTGGAACCTAGTGCCAAGACCAAAGAATAGATCTGTTGTTGGTACAAAGTGGGTATTCAGAAACAAAACTGACAGTGATGGCATAATTACAAGAAATAAGGCAAGGCTGGTTGCAAAAGGATATTCTCAACAGGAGGGAATTGATTATGATGAAACATTTGCACCAGTTGCTAGGTTAGAAGCCATAAGGATATTTTTGGCTTATGCTGCTCACAAAAAGTTTACTATCTTTCAAATGGATGTGAAAAGTGCTTATCTCAATGGAGAATTGGAGGAAGAGGTATATGTTGAACAACCTCCAGGTTTTATAGATACCAAACATTCAGATTATGCCTACAGGCTTGATAAAGCACTTTATGGACTTAAGCAAGCTCCTAGAGCATGGTATGAGACTTTAGCTCAGTTTCTTCTGGAAAGTGGATTCAACAGAGGGACAATAGACAAAACACTGTTCTACCTCAACCATGGAAAGGACTTACTTCTGGTCCAGATTTATGTTGATGATATCATTTTTGGACCTACAAATGATAAACTTTGCAAGAAGTTTGCCAAACTAATGCAGTCAAGATATCAGATGAGTATGATGGGGGAACTTAGCTATTTTCTGGGCCTTCAAGTCAAGCAGAATGAGGAAGGCACTTTTATTTGTCAAACCAAGTACACCAGAAACTTGCTAAAGAAATTTGGAATGCAAGATTGTTCAAGTGCATCACTCCAATGGCCACTGCAACAAAACTGGATAAGGATACCGGTAAATCAGTAGATATTACTGACTACAGAGGTATGATTGGCTCTCTACTCTATCTAACTGCTAGTAGACCTGATATCATGTATGCTACCTGTCTTTGTGCAAGATTTCAAGCAGATCCAAGAGAACCTCACTTAACAGCTGTAAAAAGAATCTTTAAGTATCTTAAAGGAACTAGCTGCTCTGGGATTATGGTATCCTAGAGAATCAGATTTTAAACTAATAGGTTACTCAGATACAGATTTTGCAGGTTGCAAAATTGACAGGAAAATCACAAGTGGAAGCTGCCAATTTCTTGGAGGTAGATTGGTTTCTTGGTACAGCAAGAAACAAAAGTCAATTTCCATATCAACTGCAGAAGCAGAGTATATTGCTGCAGGAAGCTGTTGTGCACAGATTCTTTGGATGAAGAATCAGTTACTGGATTATGGGTAAACATATTTAAAATCCCTATTTACTGTGATAATCAAAGTGCTATTGCTATGACAGGTAATCCAGTTCAACACTCAATGACAAAGCACATCAGCATCAGGTACCACTTCATCAGGGAACATGTGGATGAAGGTACAGTGGAATTGTATTTTGTTCCCACAGATCAACAGTTGGCAGATATCTTCACAAAACCATTATGTGAAGCTACTTTTACAAGATTGGTAAATGAACTTGGAATGGTTTCAGGTTCTTTCTTTAAATCTGCTTAGACTTGTTCTGTGTTATCAGACTTTATGCTCAGTATTAACAGAATTAATATCATTGTGTATTCTGTGCTTAATTGATAAATGTCTTTAAGTACTGACTGTTGTCTGATATATGTTTCTAAACTCTGATAAGTGATATGTTTGTTCTAGTACCTATTCAATCCTATGAGGATAACTGTGCTAGATACTGACCTAGTAATCTTCAATAAATAAATGATTCCATGGAAGAAGTAATTATTTCAATGGAAATCTTATGACACTAGCAAATTCTGATAACTGAGCTTAGTTAAGTTCACTTTGTATATCTTATTACTAAGTCACAAATTAGAATAATGCTACTCATCTGTTAAGTTCTGATACTAGTTAAACTGCTGAATGTACTAAGTGCTGATAAACCTCCCTTATCAAAAGAAAAAGCAAAAAGATTAAAGAATAAAATCAGGTACTCCTTTAAGATCTAGAGTAAAAATGTGAAAGGGACGACCCAAGTGCATTGCTGGTATTAAGTAAATATGCATTAGAAAAGCAAAATATATTCTTGGTGACTTTTCACACTCTATGATTACTGGAGAAATACTCTGATGATAGCATAAATTCTAATAAACAGTCGTGACTCACTTACACTGAGAAGCCACTGTAAAATAGAATTTCAAAAGATGCATAAAATGAGCACAAAACAGTTGAGGTGGACTCAAGCATGAACTCATTCATCAGTAGGTTTCAGGACAATGACAGATCTTTAGCAAAATTTTAGTTTTGCCTTATTTCTAAGATATACTAAAGTGAATCAGACTTTACTCTTTGTCTGTTTTTAGCTTAATGCACACACTAATCACTCCATTTGAATGATGAAAATTTCTGTGGTGGTCTATGTTATTTTAGATAAACAGTCATTGTGTCATTTTTGCACAAATTCTGAGGACAAGTTCTAGTTACATGTTCTGATGATTAAGTTCTGACGTTCATAACTAAGAACTTGTATGAGGATTTACTAAGATGAGCATTCCTTTTTCGAGTTAAGAAATTATGTTCTGATGACTGTTAAGTTCTGGTATAGGTCTAAGTTCTGATTTCTCAGTCTAATCCTTTACTTGGCTTATCTTTGAATGAAATTTAATAACAGTCTCAGTTTGTACTCGCATATGTTGAAGTGGAAGATTAATAGTCACTATGATTAGGATTAATGGTTTTGTACTTGAACAGTCCACTGTTTCTTGTGTCTTATGCGGTCTAGACCATGATTCCTCTTTCCAATGACTGTTATTCTTTTTCAAAGTCTAGGGAGCCGAGGTAGAATTAATTCTACCTGTCAGCATTAAATATCTTTGCGTCTCTTGGCATTCTTTTGCCTATATAAACAACCACTTCACATCAGTCTTTCCATCACATTCTTCTCACACACTTATCCTCCTTCTTTTGTCAAAAACACAATGGTTCGATACAACATGTTTTTGAACACACAAACCTTCACAATGGAGCTCAGTTGTGCCGACTGGCAGCAGGAGTGGCATGTAACAGCCATTCCTGAGGAGATCTAGGATTCTGTCCCACAGGAGGTGCTAACTCACCTCCTATTCTTCTATATGGACTACCATCGCCATCTGGAGCGATTGGAGGAGGAAAGGCGGGAAGCTATCCATCAGCAAGAGCGAATCATATGACTCGCCATCTTGTTTGTCGAAGATAGGAAGAGGAAGATGACTTAATCTCGTCTTCTTCCTGTTCTTCTTCATCCTCAGCTTTGTCAGGCTTCTTAGCTAGGACTAAAGCTGTTGACATTAGGATTAGAAGCTTAGGGAAAATCTTGTATTGATGTACTTTCTATTTCATATATGTATTGACTTGATATATTAATGAAAACTGTTTTTACTTCAAGATTTTGTCTCTGAGTTATTTTACCTTGTGTTGTTAAATCCTGCTTGATATTCTGATGACCATTTAAATTTTGTCTTTATTTAAGTTCTGATTCTTTGTCAGCACTTATTCATCGAAATTATCTCGGTTATTTTTAACATGATTCATTTTCAGAATATTAATGTTGCAGTGAAAAATAATTCAATCAGTGCTAACGGTTTAAATTTTGAATTAAAACTGTGTCTCTTGATAAATGGAACGGTTTTTCCTTGAAACAAGGCAACTGGACATTATCTCAAACACCTAACAAGCATACTTGAATCTCAATATTTTTTCACATGGCACCAAAGGATTTAATCATTGATGGAGCAAAGTTTGTTCTAAACAACTATTCTGCAATTCTTGATCATGCTGAAGCTCCATCTGAATTGCACTTTGTGCAAGATCTTCTTGCACATAGTGAGGTTAGGTACGCCTTAACTCAGCCTGAATTATTTTCAAGTCAACAAGTTCTGCGGTTCTGGAGGACTGGAGTTTTTGATGATGGTGGTAAATGAGGCACTCCCAGTATTATCTTCCAAGTGGGTGATTCATCCTATATAGTCACTCCTGGTACAGTACGAAGAGCATTACATCTTCCAGAAGATTGTACCTTCTCTATACCAGAGGAATCAGAACTTCGGGGGTTAATGACTGATTTGGGATATGAAAAGAGTCTGACGAAACTTGGACAGTTGAAACGGGCTAATATCAGAAGAGAATGGAGTTTCTTCTTCGATTGCATCACCAAGGCTTTTGGCAACAAGTGTTCAAATTTTGATGCTATTCCCATTATGAGTCAGCACATCGGGTATGCAATTATCAATCAAACTCATTTTGATTTTGCAACTGCTTTAATTGGTTTTATTGGGGATAGGATGACAGAGGATCGAGATGTTGTTTATTTTGCTAGATTCTGTCAACTTATTTACACTTATTGTACTGATGAACCTCAGTTAGTCAGCACCCAAACCCCACCTTTTAAGGTTGCAAAAAGGTACTTTAATGATCTGGTAAATGCTGATACTAAGAAGAAAATGGTTAGATCATTACAGATTCCTAAGTCTGTAAAACAGATCCTGGTAAATGCTGATCCTGATACCTATAGATCTGTTTACTCTGATGTTCAACCACCTCCAACCACCCAAAATCCATCAACCTCAGAACCTACCTCTCATTCTACTCAACCTACCCTCAGAACTTATCTCAAATCCTATCTCTCCACTTCACAGACTGCTCAACCTTCTTCTTCAGCACCTACTGTGAAGCCTACATCCTCTAAGCCAAAGAGAACAAAGACTGTTCCTCACACACCTCAAAAGAGGAGGATAATTACTTTGAGAGATGAATCAGATTCTGAGGATCAGATTCCTTCTTCAGAACCTGTGGTAAATGAAGCTGAGAAGGCAACTTCTCAGAAGGATTCTGCAATTGGGGGTTCTAGGCTTCTCAAGAGGCTTAGACGTATGACGGTTCCTGAAACTCCCAAGGAATCCAAATCAACAAGGAAGTACAAGAAACAGAGGGCACAAAGGCCAGTTTCAGATGATGAGGAGGAAGCAGCTAAGGAAGGGGATCAGGAATCTCTGATCTCACAAGACAAGGAATTTGCTCCAGTCACTTCTTCTCCATCAACTCCATCTCAGGAACCTGTATTTGACAAGGCTAATTCACCTTCTGTGTCTCTTGTTGATCCAGGCACAAGTGCTGAAATTGATATTCAGAACCTGGTTGTGCCTGAAATACTTTTCTTAGAAGCTCCAACAGCAAATAATCCTTCCACAACACCTGTTACTGATGCTGTTCAAACTCCTGAGTTATCACTAACACCTTCTCTGCATCAAGATGCTGATGATCAGATTTTAGGTGAGCATCAGGATATAGCTGTTGATCAGAACTTAATATCAGATCAGCAATTAGAGGATGCTGAAGCCTCCATTGCTACTCACACTGTTGTCTTATCAGAAGATACTGATTCTCTAAGTTCTGATGCTGCAAATGTTGGAGATACTGGTGAGGCTGCTACAATTGTAGATGCTGATGAAGCAGGTCCTTCTGGACATACTCCTCCACTGACTCTTCCTAAGTCTGAACTGGTAAAGGAGTTTGTTATCAGGGATGCACCAGTACCTTGGAGTGAAACTCCTGCAGGTCAGGAGTGGACTAAGGAATGGAACTCAGTTTCATGTGTTCCAAATGCTTTACATCTTGCTGAGCACTTGACTAAAGCTGATGAAATGTTACATTCTGATGATTTTAAAACCCAGCTTAGAGTCACTGCATTGAGTACTAAACATCTACAAGGTCTTCATTCCAACACTCATGCAGAGCTACACAAGATTCAGGAGAACTTTATCAAACAGGAACAAGTTTGGAAAATTGATAAGAAAAAGTTCTTCCAACCTACCATTGACAGGGTTGCTTATATTGAGAAAACTCAAGAGAAGCAACAAGCTCAGATTGATCAAATTCTGACAAATCAAGCTTCTCAGCAATCGCACCTTACTGAAATCCAGACCTCAGTGGAACTACTTATCTCTCTTTTATTACCTGCTGATGCCAAAAAGGGGGAGAAGGTAATTAAGTCCAAATGCAAAACCAACAAGACACTGCAAGGAAAGGATGATGGAAAAGATGACCAAGGAAACTCTGGAATGGGTAGTGGTCATAGTCTAGGTAGAAGGTTTACATCAAGACAAGCTAGTCACAGAACAAGTTCTGATACTGGGAAAAGAATAAGTTCTGCTGCTGGTAAAAGGATAAGTTCTGATGAACTTCTAGATCTTGATGAGGAAATGTCAAGACAGTTATTTCTTCAAGAAAATTCAGGGATGGACTTGGAAAGTTTAAAGGAAGAAGAAGCCAGACTTAAATCAGAGAAAGTCACATCTAAATCTGAAGCTTCTGGTAAAAAGTTACTTCCGAAACCTAAAGGCATTGTGATCAAAGAAAGGATACATACTGAAGAAACTTTGGCTAGATCACAACCACAGATAGATCCAAGATCCAAGGGTAAAGAAAAGGTTGGTGAACCTATCAAGCCTTATGTACCTCCTGAGGAAGAAGAAATTACTGATGGAAAAGATGATCTTGCTCTGACTTCAAGAAAAGTTCTTAAAACAACCTCTGACATGGCTCAAGTTGTTCAGAGTCAAGAAGTTGTAAGTTCTGATATTCAGAAGAAGCAAGTAACCTCTGACAGTGCTCAAGTTAACTTGATATCAGAAAATAGATCTAAAACACTCCTACCAGGATTCACTAAAGCAAAACAAACTCAATCTTTGAAGACTACTCCAAGTGGTTTTGAAGCAAGAGTAGTTACTGGAAAGGAAGCTAGAGATAAAACTGGATTGGGAAGTGCTGATGAAAGAAGAGTACACAACACTACCGATGATCCAACTTCCTTGAGTGAACCAGGTATTGGAGCAACTCCTGAGAGATTGAATCAACTAGAATCTGTACAGATGGTTTACCATACCTACTTGAAAGAATACATCATGTTGTATTTCATGACAGATGGTAGGGTTTATCATATAAGACAAAATGCCATTCCTTTGAAGTATTTTGAAGAATTGGAGCATGTACTTTTCTTACTTCAAGTGGATGACAGAATAACAGAGACTGCTGCAAACTACTTAAAAGAACAGATTCAGAGACAGAAAAGGCTTTATTCTGTTAAGTCTGACAGCAGATATGTTCCAAAGTACAGAGATCACAATGGGGATATTGTTGATATGAAGCCTAATACTGCACAGATCAGAACGTATCTTGGTATTAAGGGACTTGAATTCAATCTTGAATCTGACAAAGCTTATGTCATAAGACTAGACCAGGAGTTAAGGAAAGCAAAGATTAATGATCTCAGAGCTGCAATCTTTCAAACTGGTGAAGATACTGCAGAGCTTAAAGGTGTTAAAAGGAGAATGATTGATGAACTAAGATATGCTGAGAAATGTTTGTTGAAGAACTATCTCAGAACAACTCCTGACATCAGAGAGATCAGAAGTTGATGAAGCCAAGTCGAAGATCTACAACTGCTTAAATTCTGATATTTATGCAGATTGAAGTTGTTATCAGAAGTTGAAATTGGTAAAACTTTAAGGACTGTAAGTTGTAGTTATCTAGTCTATTTCTCATGCATTTGTACTTAATGTTTTTGACATCATCAAATATTTGTTTAACTTGTATATTTTGTTAATTTACAAGTTGGGGGAGATTGTTAGATATATTTGATAATGTCATGGCTAATATGTCTTATGTTTAGCTTTCAGATCTTGTGTGAACAGGATAGATCAGTACTTAACTGTTGATCAGTACTTATACTGGAAGTCAGGACTTAAGGATATCAGTACTTATATTATCAGGAGATAATCATCAGAAGATAGATATCAGAACTTAAGTGCTGAAGGACGATCAGATAAGGACAGTAGCTGATTAAAGGAAAGAAGATAGAGATAAAACATAATAAGAGATATGCATGAAGAAGGAATTCCGTGAAGAATGGAATACTTGGAATAGAAGATATCTGATTGATATATTTTAGGAAGCAGAATTATATTCCATATCAATTAGCGATTATCTTGTAACTGTGTAGTATATAAACACAGGCATAGGGTTTATACTATAAGTATTATCATTATCGAAGTTATTATTCTATATAACCCTAGCAGCTCTCGTGATATTTGTTCATCACTGAGAGGTAACAGTTCCATATTGTAACAGAGTTTATTGTTTCAATAAAGTTTGTTTTCTGTTACTCAAGTTCTTTAAGTTCGATTTGAGTGTACTATACACTATATTCACCCCCTCTACAGTGTGTGTGTGTGACCTAACAATCTCATATATAAGGTGCAATATTTATATTATGAAATTAATCTCATAGATAAGGTTCAATAAAAGTTAGTGTGTTGCACAAAATTAAGTTGAGCCTTTAACTGCTTAAAACTTTAAGTTTTTATTATTTTTCCCGAATTTATCCAGATTTATTATTGACATACGATATTTGGGGTGATACGTGCTCATGTTCTTGTGTATGCGGCGCCCTTTGGTACTTTAGTTAGTATTGAAATGTTTTATGTAAGATCAAATTAGTATATCCTGATCACTAACAAAAACACTAAGACCTTGTAAAAGCATTATTAGATTGTAGCACGGGATTGTAAGAGCTACTCGGTATAGTGGCTGAAATTGTTCAATATCTGAGTAATATATTCTCATTTGTATAGAAGTAATCTTGTTTACTTATGTGCCTTAATTATGTCTTAGGTGTATGATGTGACACCATTTCTTGATGATCACCCTCGAGGTGAAGATATTTTGTTAATGGCGACTGATAAGTTCATTAGGACTCTGGTTTTACAGAGTTCAAAGCATATGTACTACTAACTTTATTACTTCATTAGGGCAATATAGAATATTGATACATTATTAGATATTAATAATATTTATGTACAATTGTGCAGCAAGAGATGCAACAGATGATTTTGATGATGTAAACCACAATGAGGAAGTTTATCTGATCTGGTTTCCTTTTCTCTTCTTTTTGAGTTTCAACTGAAGAACATATCATATTAAAATTTTATTTGCAAATAAATAATCTTTGAAAACTCTTTGTAGAGTTGTTGTCAGTAGATGTGCAACTTTATGTACATGTTGTAATTAAGTGTTTTTGTGTTTGTTAACTTTTAATATGTATATGTACATCTTATATTTTTTATACCTTGTGTACATGTTACCCGACTTAGATCCTACTAGCTATAAGCCAGATACACGGACTATATTTGCATGGTTAGTGTGTGTATTTAATTGAAACCCATGCACTTGTATCTTATGCAATTATAAATAGGATGTTTAAAATTTTCTTGTTGAGAATTAAGTTTTTATGCCTTCAAGGTACCTATCTATTTAATAATTTTGGAACTCTTGCTCAATCTTTTCTAGCTATATATTTCTCAGTTTTTGTCGAAAGAATCTGATTTTGTTCTTGATCAAGTATTCTATGGTTTTCTCAGGTGGTTTATCTAATAAAGTTGGTGTACAATGGTTTTGCGGGTTTGAATCGAAGGACAAGAAGAACAGATAAATTCAAGAAAAAATTGAACAAATTTGTTAAGGTGAAATATCAATATTTGCCATTTGGACAACCTGAATCAAATGATAGACAACATGGGGAGGGTAGTTGATGGTTCACCGAGTAAATAGTGGTTTCATTGGTTTACTTGTACAAGTATTTCTTTATAATTTTGTTTTGGTCAGTTATGTAAGAAAACTTGGCACTTGATATTATTGTTGGTTAATATAAGTGTTTAGTTAGTTCATTTTCTACTTATTATTTTGATTTAGTGGTTGTTGTGGGTTTAAATTGTGCTTCAAATTAAAATTTGATTTAGTGGTATATTTTGTATTATATGTTATTTCTAAAAAGAAAATAGACATCACTGATATAAAAGAAGAAAACCGATGTCGAAAAAGTTAATGTACATCGCTTTTAGATAAAAAACTGATGTGAAAGACTGACATCTTCAATTCTAAATTGTACATAGGCATCACTTTGTTTGGGATAAAACTGATGTCTATGTGCAAATATAGACATCACTTTTTACTAAAGAAATCGATGTTTAATATCTGATTTTACATCACCTAAATGAATATATACGATGTCTATGTGGAAAAAACATAGCTCATTATATGTTTAATCTGTTGTAATAGGTGTAATTTATTTATTAAATTATTTATTTCTAACATATTTTGTAAAAAAAATGCATGGACATCAGCCATTTTGCCAGAAACGATGTATAAGCAAGTAAAAGACATCGTGTTATGGCCGATGTAGAATAGACATCACCGACATCAATATCGGTTGTCAAACAACATAGACATCGGCCAAAAACCGATGTCTATGGACATTTTTCTTGTAGTGATAGAAAACTGTATAAAGAAAGATACGCAAATATTGTAGTCTTGGCTTATATTCTCTTGTATCCTTTTGGGTTGTGATGGCAATGAAAAGGTTGGGAGTGTGTCTATTGTAAATATTGTTGTGTGATTATATTTACTAGTGGCTATAATTAGACTAGCATAAGTATAAACAAAGTGTGTTGGCTGTTATTCTTGTGGCGCTTGTCCAGAATGGGCACCTGGGACTGTGTGTATTGTTGGGGCGATTGGTACTATCGGGGCCACGACTGAGCGACTGTAATTGTTAGGTGACTGAGCGATTGAGAGCAGGTCGCACAGGCGACTTAAAAAAAATAGGCCTGTGATAAGTGGCATCATAGTCGCGTTGGTTAATTCGCGGGTTTAATCACGGTTGGAAACTCAACGGGTAAACGATTGACAAGGCTAGAGGAATTTGTGGGAGTTTTTCTGTCAACAGATGATATATCATTGGCGAATCATGTCCATAACCTTCATGAAGTTCTGGATAAATTGAAGGTGATGGTTGAGACTCTCAATAGAGTTTGTGATGGCAAGTTCGCATACTTGTTCGCAACAACCGCTGCGTCTACATAACAGTTATCGATAAAAACTAAGATGAACTCATCCGCGCACACCCCTACTTACTAATGAAAGATGGCCGTCCATTCAAAAAAATGAAAGATGCTCAAATATATATGTTAGAATATTCCTTGAATCTATTTTTTAGAGGTTAAATTGTTTTGGGCCTATTTTCTGTTTGTCCTGTAATCGTTTAAAGAGTACTATATAAACTCTCAATGGCATAACCTAAATGTATGCTTTATCCGAATCCTCAAGACCAATAAAAATTTTATCTTCTACCTATTTATGTTCTTTTCTTACGTTCACTGTAATCTTTATCGCTTCTAACTGTTGTGCAAGACTTGCCTGTACTATAACAAGACTAAGTCACATTGACAACCCTAAGATTTAGTTGTATGATAGTCTAAATCTGTATTCTGTATTGTATTACTTGAGTCTGTAATAATATTAAAGATCATACTGGAGTATTTTTTTGTGAACACTCTCAAGCCTAAGAATAAGCTCTGGAAGAAAATCAATAAGATCATGCCTCTGAGAAAAGGTGAAGAAACTTGGAGTTGAATAAATCTGTTCTACGAGAAATGTTCTAAGTCAAGATATCTACAAGTCCCTGATCAAGTCATATAGAGAAGTCATTCAAGAACTCCAGAATGACTTATCAAGATGTCCAAAATGGCTTATAGAGAAGTCTCAGAGATATCGACAAGTCAAAGAAGATGTGAAGATTGGAGATATCGACAAGTCAAATTATCATTAGAGATCTCAAAGATATCTACAAGTCAAAATGCATATAGAGAACTCTGAGATATCGACAAGCCATTTCTGCATATAGAAAACTCAGAGATATCGACAAGTCAAAATGAAGATATGAAGATTTGAGATATTGACAAGTCAATTTCTCATTAGAGATCTCAGAGATATCAACAAGTCAAAATGCATATAGAGATCTCAGATATATCGACAAGTCATTTCTACATGTAAAGTTTTGGAGACCTCAACAAGCCAAGTTCACTTATAGAGAACTCAGAGACCTCGACAAGTTAAAGAAACTTATAGAGAACTAAGAGATCTCGATAAGCCATTATACTTATCGAGATGTCAGTTCTCTATACAACAAATTGAAGATCTCGATATGAACCTCAAGTATAAAATGTAGACAAGTTAAAGATTCAAGATTATTAATCAACAAATGATCTAATCACTTAGATTGAAAAGTCTACAAAAGCAGCTTGAAGAGTGCAAGATCAAAGGCCAAGATTAAACTGACAAAGGAAGGTCACAGACCTACAAGATTTGCAAGGATCCACTAAGCCAGAAATGGAAAGCTTTAGAGATAACTTAAAGTAGGGTTTAGTACATCTTATTGCATGTTGTGTATACCTGTGTATACTAATCTATAAAGTAAACACTGGTCCTTTGTTTTATAGAGTAACAAACAGATCTAAAGTTTCTTGTACTCTCTCAAGATAGAAGCTGAGTTCTTTACTTACAAAGATCCCGGGATTTGTAGCAAGACATAACTTGATTTTAATACAAAATTAAGTGAGTTTTGAAATATTTTGTTTGCTGTTTTATTTCTGCTAACATAATATAACTGCATCTCTTATCTGCTTTGTTCATACATCCATAAAAGTTTGAAAAAGGCTATAAATATCCAAAACACATTCACCCCCCTGTGTTGTATTCAATATCTAACAAGTGGTATCAGAGCAAAATATGAAAGTAAACAGATCAAGATCTTGGAAGAATGAATACACATAAATTAAGAAGTATCAAGATACCAGCCTTTGACAGAGCCAACTATACATTATGTAAAAATAAAATGATGTTGTTCATAAGGATGACCAACCCATTATATGTTCAGATTCTTAAGAATGGCCCTTTTACTCCCATGGAAAGAGTTGAGGAATCTACAGATAGAGACATGGTCATCCCAGCTTATTATGCTCCTAAGGACCCCTCAAAATACTCTGAGACTGAAAAGGAGAAAGTCTCTCTTGATAGTGGCTTGCAACTAATTCTGATAGAGTCACTTGATAATGTAATGTATAATAACATTATCAACTGTGACACGACACAAACAGATCTGGGAGAAAATAGAGATTCTGTGTGAGGGAACATAGGAAGTTAGGTCAAATCAGAGGAGGATACTGGTATCCCAATATGAGGGTTTTATGGCTAAACCAAAGGAGAGTATAACTGATGTGTTTGAAAGATTCAATAAGCTGATAAATGAATTACAGCTTCATGATAAATATTATGAAGCTGAGGAGGTTAACTTGAAATTTTTGCTCACCCTTCCTGACCATATTGAACAAAAAATCTCAGTTATAAGAGAAGGAATAGACTTGAGTCGAATGACACTGGAGGTTTTGTATGGTATCTTCAAAACCTATGAACTGGAAATGATTTATAGAAAATCTTTAAGAGCTAATTAAGGGCACATTGTTGATGGATCAAGTGCACTGGTTGTTAATGATAACAATTCATCTAATGATGGACAAGAAATCCAGACTCCAACTACCTCAAGTGTTGAGCAAAAGAACAAGGAGCCATAATAGTAAGTTATTCTGGAACTTGAAGAAGATGAGTTCTATATCTTGGATGAACTGGATGAGTTGGATCAATCCATGGCTTACCTAGCAAGGAAATTCTCCAATCTTAGAGTGAAGAAGCCAAAGTTCTTCAAGAACAAAGGACTGACATTCAACAAGGACAACAACTGGAAAGGCAAAGCTCAGTACAACTCTGGTGGCAAAAGTGGCTACACAACTGGATCTGTTGACAGATCAAAAATTAGGTGCTTCAATTGTGATGAATTGGGCCACTTTTCCACAAAATGTAGAAAGCCAAAGAAAGTGAAAAAGGATAAATCCTATCTTGAGTTGGAGGCAAAGTACGAAGCTCTCTTGAAGAAGCAACAGGGTAAAGCTTACATTGTAGAAGGAAAAAGTTGGGATGATTCTAATAATGATAAAGATGAGGAGGTTGGAAACTATGCACTCATGGCCTTGGAGCAAGGAGAGTCATCCTTATCAAAAATAGAGGTACCAACTCTTACTACTATTGATTTTAAATACAAGTCAATATAAAGAGACTGTTGAAAAGATGAGCATAGAGATGTTACACATCCATACTAGCATGGTAGCAGCTACTGAAGAGGTTAGTAGGCTGTTAAAAGCTAGCGAGAAGCTTGAGATTGTGAAACAAAATTTAGAACTGCATTTTGTTGAGCTTGAAACTGTCAAGCAAGAGAATGAATATCAAAAGAACAAGCTGAAGTGTGCTAGTGAAATAGAAGCTGTGTTGAGGGATAAGATAGAATAGAATGAAGTAAAGTTGAAGACTTTCAGGAATGCTTCTCAGTTAGTTGGTCAGTACCATGAGAAGAACAATCCATGTGCTAATATAGCCATTGGCCTTGACTATGATGCCTTGAACAATAACAAGAAGAATGAAGGTGATAAGGGCAAAGCAACTGTAAATGAAGATGTCCCAGCTATGCTGAGAAAGGTTGATTCACCTTTATTCAAGACATATGAAGTCAATTTCAGTGAAGAGGAGTTGGTCATCAAGCAAGAACTTGCAGATGAAGATAAATAATTGAAAAATCAAGAAAGCTACTGAAAGAAAGAAGAAGCCCATTGTTACCCAAGCTCCTGATAGCTTCAAGAGTTTTGTGAAGTTCCTTTCTGAAACATACTTTGCAGGTGCTCTAACTGCAAATCTAATACTGTACTTTGATGTTCTTAGGGATTTTTGGAACACAACTGTAGTGAGGACAATTATGCATGAGGTCCAAGCTACCTCCATGGTGATTAACAGCTCCATTTAAGGCCAACATGTGGAGTTTTCTGAAAATGTTGTAAGTGTGGCTTTGGGCATCCCTACTGAAAAACTGATGGAGGTCCCAACTCAAGATGAGCTAGCTGAATTCATGGACTTCATCAATTACAGTGAAAAGATCAACTTAGCCAGCCTGAACAAGAAGAATTTGAGGAAGGAATGGTCATTTCTGTTTGACTCCACTATGAGAGCTTTCACATGTAAGAAGATAGGGTATGATAACATTTCAAGTATGGTCCAGAAGCTGGTATTCTCCATGGCTCACAACAGAAACTTAAATGTGGGGCTTCTGATTCTGCAGGAACTAAGCACAAGGCTCACAATGCCTATGGCTACAAGAGGTAAGGAAATCTTCTTTCCAAAGTTTATAATGTCTACTTTAAACCATAAAGTTCAAGACATTCATTTACTTACTGGTATAGATAGAACACAAATAGGCAATTATAAATAGGTTTCTTCTATTTGGTTTACTTACTACAAAGAACAAGGTAACTGTAAGTCTTATAATCACTCCATTCATGTTGGAGAGATTCAGGACTTATCCATACCCTATGCCTAATATGAGGTCCACAATCACATCTAGTACAGTAATGGCTCCTGTACCTGTGGAATAACAAACACAGGAACATCAACAGGGGCCTTCCTAAACTGAGACCTCTATTTCTTTACCAATATCAACTAGGAAGCCAACCACTTTATCCTCTCAAAAGGGTGAAGTGAGTAAAAAGAAGATAAAGCAGGCACCCCTAACTATTATTAATGAGAGTGGTGAGGATCAAACCCAATTAGAGTGTTGACCACTCAAGCCACCTCTGCATTCATAAAAGCACTCTCCCTAGTGCATCCTATAAAGAGTCTGCACCATCACTTAAACACATTCAAGTGTATGAAAGAAGGAATAAGGATGACAAACACACTAAGAGCACATCTCTTGAAGCTCCCTCATCTATTCAGGGGGAGCTACCAATACTCAGTTCTGAAATCTCAAATCCCATTTCTAAAATTTCTTCTTCATACAATGAGACACTTGAATCTGATTCTCAAGTGTTGCTAAAATCAAGTGACATGGTTCAAGAAACTATGCACACCACCCAGGAACCACATTTAGTTGGTGAGAGGCTACACTCTGGGGTAAACCTTGATGACAGAAACATAAACATAGGGGTGCCGTCAGTTTTTACTGAAGACCCCGTGGTAGTTTCTCAAGCACCATCATGTGCTAAATAATTTTCATAGATTGATAGGTTTGCGGGTAGTACTCCTGAGGGGAAGCTATCTAAATCTTCTCCAATTCAATTGGAGGTTCCTCATACAGGGACAACTCCCCTCAAAACCCTAGCTGACATTGCCTTAACAATTGAAGCTATGAGTCCAATTTCCAATGAGCCTATTAGAGGGGAGGCAAGTCAGACACATTCAAGTGCTAGCTCTTTGCAAGAAGAGCAAGGGTTTGAAGCCATGGTACATGACAGTAACTTGGTCAAATCCCCTCCAATTCAATTGGAGGTTCCCACAAGTGGTGAACAACACACTGTCACAACCACAGTTCCTACTCTGAGTTAAACTGTGGCATCTGTCATAGGTAATGTTTCTGAACCTCAACCATCTACCTTAACTCAAACAGACATACCTTCTACATCAAACTTTTCTCAACAACCCTCTCATCTAATCTCCCAGTGGCTCCCGGATGCTTAGGCTCAACCAATCACCATGAATGATCTTCTGGTAGATCAACTGTCTGGACTTGCCAACATCACACATCAGCTTCTTACAACAGACATGTCCAATCAGGACCTTCAACCAATCCTGTTATCTTACAAAATAGATGTTGAAGATCAACAGCAGAAAATTATCAATGAGGCTGAACAGGATGGAAATATGGATGCTTGGTTAGATAAGGACTTTAGCTTGAGCATGTATGAGGTCTTAGCAAGATTTAGAGAAGAATATATCACAATATTGGGAAGCAATGCCAAGACACTCAGTCCACAGGAAGTCTATGATGTTGTGACAGAATTCTACAAAGCTCAACTAAAAGCTTTTCATCTCATGAGTAAAGCACTCTAACATACTCTGAACAGCCATCAAGACAAGATCAGAAAGTTGGTGAGAGACAAGCTTGATGAACTTGTGCCAACTCAAGTAGAGATCAAGAATAAATTCCAGAGATTTACTGATCAAGTGGCAAGGTTTGATATGACTAGCATGGAGTAAAGCATCAAGAATCTCAAACCGTCCTTTATGGCTCTACATAAAGTTGTCCAGAATCATATCACCAATAACAATGACACAAGGGTTAAACTGGATCAACTTCATCAAGCTGGATATGAACCCTCTGCTCTTTTGATGGAAGGCATCAACGAATCAGTTCATGCCATATTTGGTACTTATATATCTCTTCAGGATCTCAACAACCAATGTCAACATCAACAAACCTGCAAATTCAAGCTCTTCAATCTCAAGTCTCCACTTTACAGTCATCAAATAATTTATTAACAGCTCAAGTCTCTCAACTCACAGCTCTGGTAGAAAGTCAACAGGCTGACATCAAGACTGTGGTGGACTCCCATAAGCATCTTCAAATGCAAATTTCAGTCTCTTTGGGAGCTATCATGGGTGCTCTAAACATTTCATTTCCTGCACTTCCAGAAGCTATTAGGACTGAAATCCCTACACCTCTCATCCTGCCTGCTAACCAGCCTAAGGGGGAGATAGAGGCTAGGTTGCTAAAATCATCTGTCCAAGCTCAAAAAGAACAGCAAGTTGATGTTGGGATGGAGAGGCTACTAAAAGCAGCTGAGGGACCTAGTCTAAGCAGAGAATTTGATGAACTGCTAAAGGCTCTCAGGGTTTCTCTAAATAACAACTTCTTCACATACAAAAAGGCCTTGGACAAGACAGTAAATTTCTTAAGGTTGATCATGGTAACGTGGATGGCTTTAAGGAGAGAAGAATGGTTTTCAACATAAATGACTCTGGTGTGGATAGATGTATCTAGGTGTCCCTTAATTATCTCATAAGAAGAAGGGCATCCGAATCTTACATTCTGATCAACAAAGTCAACAGAGTGATTTATGAAGACACTCTCTTGCTCAATGAATTGAAAAATGCTCAAGTAACTGCTTTTCCATAAGCATATCTGCAACCAAGCAAGGGAGTAGAATACATCTGTCCAACCACTAAATATTGCAAACATTTTCAAATTCCAAAGCAATGTGTCATGGACAACAAGAAGCTGATAATGACTCTGGAAACAGACTTGAAGACAAAGCAGTACAAAGCTGTTGAAGATGAAGACATGATCAAGATATTGGGGTGATATTTGAAAAATGTTGAAACCAAGTTGCCCAAAACTCAAATCAATACTAAGGATAATTTGGATGATGATGAGCAGAAAAAAGATGATCAAAAACATTCTGGCTCAAATCCAAGTCAATCTACTAAGACAAATGGCAGCAAAGTAGAAGACAAGAAAATGGATGATAGGAAGAGGGGAGATGAAGGGAGAAGGAAGAAGAGGGAAGATGGTGAAGGAACAAAGAAAAATGTCCAACAGATCCAAATCCAACAAACTCAAACCACTAAGCCTGCAAGCTCAACCACTCAACTATCCTTGACCTCTAAGCCTAAACACTTGTACAAACCAACTGCAAACACCTTACTTAAAATACTATATCACTTATAGCCAAACCACCTTAAAGAAAATCTCTAACCTACCTTCATTTAAGCCACCAATCAAAACTCATTTCAAAACTGTTGGGAAAAAACCTAAGAAGCTGCAAGTTGAAGAGAAGACTATCTGGAATTGCTTTAATCAGACCGATTTTCTACCTTTAAATTGGTGTATCACAGATAATGACTACTTTCAACAATTAGCTGAAGAAATAGTCAAAATTTGGGTTGTATCATTGAGAGAAGTCAAAATTTACTATCAAGATGGCTCCTTCACTCTACTTGGCAAAGATTTATGGACACACTTTCAACCACAAAAGTTAAGAGGGTGATTAGCCTAATGAAGGATAAGGACGCAAGTACAAGGGCATGGAGGGCTGTGATGTGTGTATGGCTGAACGTAAGAGATGAAAGAAGAGTAAAAAAAAAGGATGAAAAGGAAGAAAGGAATAGGAAGTATGCAGAAGAAATTGCCATATTTGAACAAAGATCAAATGAGCTTAAGGCAAAGGGGATGAGCAGAATTTCTAGGGATTGACACTTTCTGAACATAAAAGTTGGCATATTTTCAAGGTTTAGAGTTGGTTACTTGAATGGTTATTCATTGGATGATTGGCTCAAGGTTGTGGAAGCTCTAAGAGGGACTGAAATCATAGAGGAACTTTAAGTACTTGTAAATCTTAAGGACCTTATTAGAAAGGAATCAGGCTATGAGAATTTCATGTGATGAATGTACTTATTAAACTCAAGTAATCACTCATTATATAAAAGCTTTAATTATGTTCGGTCAATTTTATGTAATCTTTTATTGTTTCATTTTAACTTGTGGTTAGTCTTGTTATCAGACATGAATTTGTGACAAGCAATCTTCTCACAAATTTGGGGAGATTGTCGTGCAAGACTTGCATGTACTATAAAAAGACTAAGTCACATTGAGAACCCTAAGATTTAGTTGTATGATAGTCTAAATCTGTATTCTGTATTGTATTACTTGAGTCTGTAATAATGTTAAAGATCAGACTGGAGTATTTTTCTGTGAACAGTCTCAAGCCTAAGAATAAACTATAGAAGATCAAAAAGATCATGCCTCAGAGAAAATGTGAAGAAGCTTGGAGTTGAATAAATCTGCTCAAGAAAAAATGTTCTAAGTCAAGATATCTACAAGTCACTGAACAAGTTATATAGAGAAGTCATTTGAGAATTGCAGAATGACTTATCGAGAAGTCCAAAATGGCTTATAGAGAAGTTTCAGAGATATCGACAAGTCAAATGAATATATGAAGATTGGAGATATCGACAAGTCAAATTATCATTAGAGATCTTAGAGATATCTACAAGTCAAAATGCAAATAGAGAACTCTGAGATATCGACAAGCCATTTCTGCAGATAGAGAACTCAGAGATATCGACAAGTTAAAATGAAGATATGAAGATAGGAGATATCGACAAGTTAATTTTTCATTAGAGATCTCAGATATATCGACAAGTCAAAATGCATATAGAGATCTCAGAGATATCGACAAGTCAATTCTACATGTAGAGTTTTGGAGACCTCGACAAGCCAAGATCACTTATAGAGAACTCAGAGACCTCGAAAAGTCAAAGACACCTATAGAGTTTTGGAGACCTCGACAAGCCGAGTTCACTTATAGAGAACTCAGAGACCTCGAAAAGTCAAAGACACTTATAGAGAACTAAGAGATCTCGATAAGCCATTATACTTATCGAGATGTCAGTTCTCTATACAATAGATTGGAGATCTCGATATGAACCTTAAGTACAAAATGTAGACAAGTTAAAGATTCAAGATTATCAATCAACAAATGATTTAATTACTTAGATCGAAAAGTCTACAAAAGCATCATGAAGAGTGTAAGATCAAGGACCAAGATTAAACTAACAAAGGAAGGTCACAAACCTACAAGATTTGTAAGGATTCACTAAGCCAAAAATGGAAATGCTTTAGAGATAACTTAAAGTAGGGCTTAGTACATCTTATTGCATGCTGTGTAAACCTATGTTTAATAATCTATAAATTAAACACCGGTCCTTTATTTTATAGAGTAACAAACAGATCTAAAGTTTATTGTACTCTCTCAAGATAGAAGCTGAGTTCTTTACTTACAAAGAACCCAGGATCTATAGCAAGACATAACTTGATTTTAATACAAAATTAAGTGAGTTTTGAAATATTGTGTTTGTTGTTTTATTTTTGCTGACATAATATAATGACATCTCTTGTCTGCTTTGTTCATACATCCATAAAAGTTTGAAAAAGGTTATAAATATCCAAAACACATTCACCCCCCGGTGTTGTATTCAATATCTAACTATCAAGAGCCCTATTTCTAATTCTAGGGTTTGAATTTCGGTTCGGGGAGAAAGATGTATAGGATGTCTGGTGGTATTAATGTGAAGGTCGACAAATTTGGGAGAAATAGTTTCAGTCTATGGAAAATCAATATACGTGCCTTGTTAAAGCAAAAAGTGCTCTAGACGTCGTTGAATACGAAATCGGCTGCTTCTGGAAGCGTTGAGATGGCTAGTCTCGAAGAAAATTCACACTCAACAATTATGTTGTCCCTTAGAGATGATATTATTACTGAAATCGTAGAGGAGGATACCGCGTCTGGTATATGGTCGAAGCTTGAAAGTCTTTACATGTCTTTAACAAATAAGTTGCTTGTGAAGAAACATATGTTTAATCTACGAATGCTGGAAGGTATGCCTCTTCGAAATCACTTAGATCAGTTAAACACAATTTTATTAGAAATGCGTAATATTGATTTTAAAGTTGAAGATGAGGATGTTGTTTTAATTTTGTTAGTTTATTTACCATTATCATATGAGAATTTTATGCAATCGTTTATTGTTGGTAAAGATACTATTTATCTAGAAGAGGTTAGTTCTTCTTTTCATTCTAGAGAGCTGCACCATAAAGCGGCTGGTATAGGTGCAGATAATCAGGAAGTTGGGTTGATAGCCAGTGGGAGTACTAGACAGGAAAAGTCGGGGAAATATAAATCCAAGAAACCAGCTCCTAAGGGTTCAAAAAATAATGACGTCTGAAATTACTGTAAAAAGATGGGACATTGGAAACCTGACTGTCCCAAAAGAAAGAAGCAATATGATAAATTGGCAGGTATTGCTGCAGGTACTGCTACTATAGCTCGTGAAAATTTTGAAGAATGCATTGCTCTAGTTGTTACTAATCACACGCATCATTCTGATGTGTGGATTCTGTACTTTGGAACCTCTTACCATATATGTCCATACATGGAGTAATTCATTACCTACGACGAAGTAAACGGTGGAAAATTTTGTATGGCTAACAGTTTTGTTGTGCAAGACATGCCTATATAATAATAAGACTAAGTCATATTGACAACCCTAAGATTTAGTTGTTTGATAATCAATTTTGTATTCTATATTGTATTTCTTGAGTCTGTAAAAAGATAGAAAAATTAGACTGGAGTATTTTTTTGTGAACAGATTCAAGCTAAGGAATAAACTCTGGAAGAAGATCAAGCCATGATCATTCCTCAGAGAAAAGTGTAGAAGCTTGGAGTTGAATAAAACTTTTCTATGAAAAATGTTCTAAGTCAAGATATCGACAAGTCACATATCAAGTCATATCGAGAAGTCCAGAATAGCTTATCGAGAAGTCCAAAATGACCTATAGAGAAGTCTCAGACATATCGACAATTCAAATAAAGATGTAGAGAACTGAAGATATCGACAAGTCATTTATGCATGTAGAGAACTCAGAGATATCGACAAGTCAAATGAAGATGTGAAGAATTAAAGATATCGACAAGTCAATTTCTCATATAAAGATCTCAGAGATATCAACAAGTCAAAATGAATATAAAGATCTCAGAGATATCGACAAGTCATTTCTACATGTAAAGATGTCAGACATATCAACAAGTCATTTCACAAGCAAGGATCTAGAGACCTCGACAAGTCAATTATACTCATACAGAACTCAGAGATCTCGATAAGTCATTATACTTATTGAGATGTCACTTCAATATAGAAAAAAACTGGAGATCTCGATATGTCTCTCAATTACAGAATGCAGACAAGTTAAATATTCAAGATTATCAATCAACAAACGATCTATTCAACTAGATTGAAAAGTCTACAAAGTAGCTAGAAGTATACAAGATCAACTGTAGAGGGGGTGAATACAGTTAATACAATCAATTCGACAAAGCTTCAACATAATCAACAGTTTTTATATTAACTGATAAAAACTGATTACAAAAGTACTCTCTCGAAAGGATGAACAAAACCCTAGAGAGCTTCTAGGTTATGCGAAAGATATAACAATGTTCGCAATGCTTATAGCATGAACCTAATCTGTGCTTTATATAGAGCACAACTACACAATGTATAAGGAATCCTATTTTATCAACAACAAGGAAACCTAATACAATGCTTCTGAGATAAAGTCCTTCACCGCCTTGAGTTCCTGTTTCCTTTTCCTTATCGAAGATCAACTGATGTGACAAATCCTGATTTCATTATCCGTTGATATAAGTTCTGATGTGAACTTCTGAGAGTTTCTGCTTGATATCATCAATTGCTCCTAACAACCTACAAGATTCTACACAGCTTTTCTAAGCTAGAGATGAAAATAGAAAAAGTTTTCTTTAGAAAGTAGTTTAGTATATTTTAATGCAAGTCTTGTAAACCCGTGCTGCTAGTCTATAAAGCATGCACTGGTCCTTAGTTCACAAGTAACAAAACAGATCAAATTTTCTTGTATTCTCTCAAGATAGAAGTCGTGTTTTTAGTGTCTTAAGAACCCATAATTTAGCAAGACAAACTTAATTAATACAAATTTAGTGAGTTTTGAAATACCATGCTTGTTGATTTATTTCTCTAACACAATATCTATGCAAATATAAAATGCTTTGTTCATACAATATCCAAATAAAATTAAAAAGGCTAAAAATCCAAGAAACACATACAACCCCCCCGGGGTTGCATTAAATATCTAACAAGTGGTATCAGAGAAAAATCTGAAAGTAAACAGATAAAGATCTTGGAACTATTAGTGTACAAAATATAAGTAGTATTAAGATACCAGCCTTTGATAAAATCAACTATACACTTTGAAAGAAAAAATGATGTTTTTCATAAGGATGGCCAACCCAATGTACATCCATATTCTCAAGAATGGCCCTTTTATTCCCATGGAAAGGGTTGATGAATCTACTGATGGAGACATGGTCATTCCAGCTAATTATGCCCCTAAAGACCCCTCAAAATACACTGAACCTGAAGAAGAAAAAGTCTCTCTGGATAGTGGCCTGCAACTTATCGAGATGTCACTTCTTTATAGAACAAACTGGAGATCTCGACATGCCTCTCAAGTATAAAATGCATACAAGTTAAAGATTCAAGATTATCAGTCAACAAACGATCTGTTCAAGTAGATTGAAAAGTCTATAAAGTAGCTAGAAGAATACAAGATCAAGGGCCAAGATTAACTGGAAAAAGGATGGTCACAGACCTGTGTTAGGCCCTTAATCAACTATAGAGGGGGGGGGGGTGAATACAGTTAATACAATCAATTCGACAAAGCTTCAACAAAATCAACAGTTTTTATATTAACAGATAAAAATTGATTACAAACGTACTCTCTCGAAAGGATTAACAAATATCCTTGAGAGCTGCTAGGTTATGAAAAATATATAATAATGTTCGTAGTGCTTATAGCACGAACCTAATCTGTGCTTTATATAAAGCACATCTACACAATGTATAAGGAATCCTATTCTATCAACAACAAGGAAACCTAATACAATGCTTCTGAGATAAAGTCCTTCACCGCCTTGAGTTCCTGTTTCCTTTTTCTTATCGAAGATCAACTGATGTGACAAATCCTGATTTCATTATTCGTTGATATCATCATCCGTTATTATCATTATTCATTGATATAAATTCTGAAGTGAACTTCTAATAGTTTCTGCTTGATATCATCAATTACTCCTAACAACCTGCAAGATTCTGCACAGATTTGCTAAGCTAGAAATGGAAATAGAAAAAAGGTTGCTTTAGAAAGTAGTTTAGTACATTTTAGTGCAAGTCTTGTAAACCCATGCTGCTAGTCTATAAAGCATACACTGGTCCTTAGTTCACAAGTAACAAAACAGATCAAATTTTCTTGTATTCTCTCAAGAAAGAAGCTGTGTTCTTACTGTCTTAAGAACCCAGAATTTGTAGCAAGACAAACTTAATTAATACAAATTAAGTGAGTTTTGAAATACCATGCTTGTTGATTTATTTCTCTAACACAATATCTATGCCAATATAAAATGCTTTGTTCACACAATATCCAAATAAGATTAAAAAGGCTAAAAATCCAAGAAACACATTCACCCCCCCTGTGTTGAATTCAATATCTAACAAGTGGTATCAGAGAAAAATCTGAAAGTAAACAGATAAAGATCTTGGAAGTATGAGTGCACAAAATATAAGAAGTATTAAGATACCAGCATTTGATAAAATCAACTATACACTTTGGAAGAAAAAATGATGCTTTTCATTAGGATGGCCAACCCAATGTACATCCATATTCTCAAGAATGGCCCTTTTATTCCCATGGAAAGGGTTGATGAATCTACTGATGGAGACATGGTCATTCCAGCTAATTATGCCCCTAAAGACCTTCGATAAGAACAAGTTGATTCAGTAGTTACAATAACTTGTGATCTGAGAGATCTTTCATCTTCTGCCTGACTGATTTCCCTTATAACTACACCTCTGGTTCGTTGGTTTATTAGAAGGATCATCTTCATAAATTACTTGAGTGATAACAGCAATATCAACATTTGCTATCTTCATGGAATTCTTGAAGTCTTCCTCCATTTGCCTTAGCTGTTTAAGATCAACTCCAGGATTTTCTCTTGCAAAGATTCTTCTACTCACCTCAGAGTCAAATAATTGAATCTTTGGATCCTTGTAGAACAGAGTTGTCTTTCTTCCTTTTACTTTCAGAGTTTGAAGATATTAAATTGCTTCAACACCAGCTTCTATCTCCAGAATACTTTGGTCTTCATTAGCAGCAGTACTAAATTGTTAAGATTGTTGCATATTTGTAGTCACAGTCAATTCTTTTACTCTTCTTTCATTTCTCTTACTATATCCACCCTGTCTATATTGAAATCTAGTGATTGCTTGTGATGAACCACTAACTCCAACTAGCTCTTTACCTCTTCTCCTTTCACTATCCTTATGTTCCCCCTTATTACCTCAATCAGGATTTTTATCATCAGTATTTATCAATGTCAGCTGTTTACATTTAGATTTAATAATTTTCTCCCCCTTTTTGGCATCATCACCAAGCAACAGAGAAAGAATCAGCTCCATTGAATTATGTACTTCTGTAAGTTGATCAGACATTTGAGCTTGTTTAGCTTCCAATTTAGCTTGACTGGCTTCAATTACAGTTTTCCTGACAACTGTTGGTGCAATTTGTTTCTGAATTTCCTGATGAGTAGTCAGCTTTGAAGCAATCAGTGATTCTTTGATCTGATTGATTTGAGTAGTAGTTGCTTCTTGAGCTATATATAAGGCTTTTACAACTAAAGTTGATGATTTTAGATGATTCAACATATCAGGATTTTTAATCTTCTGTTCTGCTGTTTCTAGATGCGCATCAGCTTTTGTTCTGGAAATAGGATATGTATCATATTTCCAATGAGCATTCCAGGGATTATCAAAATAATCTTTTGTTTTCTTAGCATCTAACTCTTTTAGCTTCTGTTGTCTCACATGCATAGGCATATCTTCAGGGAAGAAAAGATCATCCTCAGGATGTAATAACTTGAATTTTTGAGACCTTGTAAAACATTTAATGAATAGTAACCCTAACGGACGGGAAAAACTTTTGAGCCCACACTATGTAGTACATGAGAAAATGAGTTTCGGAGTTGATATTATGATTATACGTACCAAATGAGTGTATGTAAACGCTATTAGTTTTCGAAGAAAACGAACTTTGAAAAACGACTATATTTATGACTCATCGAGGATTACGGGAATCCCAATATAATTACAAGATTAAAACCCTACGGATTTATATCCAAGTATGATAATTCAAAACATAAGGAGTAAATGCGAAATGAATTACATCGCGAACCTACGAGTAAGTAATACGAAAACGTTTAAGCGACCGAGCAAACGCGTAAACGATTAAATAAACGTAACGCACTAACTAACCATGGTAAGAAAGTAACCATGGTTACTTTACCAAATAGTGAGCTAGATATAGGATGACCAACCAAGGCTAATGGAATAGTAAGATAAGGAAGCTAAGCACCTGGCTTAGCTTGTAATCTACCACAAGCTAGTAGATTTGTCCATGGATTTGGCAACAAGAATAAACCTAGGATCCTAAACTAGAGAATATCAAATCAATATAAGATATCACTAACATACTTTCCAATAAACAACCAAGGAAGCAAGCATAAAACTCTCTCCCCACTTCTTCATCAAGCCATTCGGCTATTTCCAAAAAACCAAGGAATTCAAAATCAAATCTCCAAGTTCTAGCCATGGATAAATCCTCCCATTAATTCTCAAGCTTCCTAACAACCAAACTAAGGTAGGATAATTCTTTGATCTCTTTTTATCAAGGTTCGATGGGTGAAATAAAATCAAGAAAGTTGCTAGTGAATAGTATGAATAGTAACTCTTCTTTGGTTTCTTGATTTCAATGGTGGTTTTAGGTTCCAAAAACCATACCAAGCACTCCCAAGACTCCACCATCCTCAAGAACACATCTCAAGCTTTCAAGAAAGGTAAAAGTCTTTGACCCAACTTTATTTAAGATTCAAATTCAAGATCCTTTTAGTATGTAGTTATAAACCTAGTTTTAGTGGTGATATTGTTAAGATCTTGATGTTTAGTTAAGTAGATTTAAGGTTGATTGTTGTTGCCTCAAGAACATGATGTTACTGAGAGAAGTTAGTGTGTTGATGATGATATGGTAATTTTTGGTGGTAGTATAAAGATTTAAGGCGTAAACGAAACTCCGAACATAAACGTAATTTCGTTAAAACGAACAAAACGTAACTTTAAGTTTCTGCAGAAAGTCCCGAAGATATAAACTGTATTTTTTTAAAAATAACCCTTTATTATGATAGAAAATTTTATAAGGATCGTTTAGGCGCTTGAATCGCTTGATTCTGATTTACGGATCAAAAGTTATGACCGTTTTACTAAAAGTGATTTACGCGACAAACACTGTTACGAATCACCAACTTTGAAAATATAAAGGATCAACTTAAAAGTGTTCATAAATCATGAAATTTTTACAGAGTGTAGCATATTTAGTTTCCTGACTGCCATAAAAATTTCAAGTGATGTTTCAGTTTTATAAATATATCGGAGCCGAGACCGCGCGATTAGAGATCATAGAATCCATAAGCGGAGTCGACGGCGAAAATGAAAATGAACTTAAGATTCTTTGAAAATGAAGCGACCATGATGTGAATAAGAACTTAAAGGAATAATAAGGATAAAATAAGTTGAGAGGGTGCATAATAATTAGCGCATGAGTGCGGGTAGCCGTAAATTAGAACATGACCTAACAAAGTGAATTATGTTATGATTATAGATTTCCGAGCAGAACCTAGAGCATCCTCCATCTCGAGATACCCAGGCAAGTTTACGAACCCAACTCCACTTACTGTTGTGTTGTGAAAGAATTGTTTTATTATCATTACATAAATACCATGTTTGCCATGATACATAGCTATTGAACTTTTACATAATATAGCGATGTTGTACGATAAGTATATGTATCGTAAAATATTTATTTCCGCTTTAAGCGTGATGTATAATTATAAGACCGAGAGTCGGTCGGGATTTTATCCGGGAATCATTCCGGTGAAATTAGGAAAATTACAAATCCATAATAGTATGTTTTAAAGGGACTCAACGTCCACTTATGAAACATTAAAATACCTCGAACTTTTATTAAAACGATTTCCCAACGATCATATTCCCTCAACTATATTTTATTATTCGAACAATAAATATTATATACCTATTCCTTTATTATAGGAGAAGTATACTCCAATGATTATTTATTTCAAAACCCGATTAAACATTAAAGATTATTGATTTCGTAGACATAAACTAGTTGAGGAATAGTATTTTAAATATTCTTTTAAAGAATAAACTCATTCGAGGTTAATTATTTATCGATTATCATTTTATTATTTATTAAAGGGTTTATTATGATTTAAAAATCATAGATCCTGATTTAAAATACTTTCTGATTTTCGGAAAAATCATTCGAATAATTTCAGATCGTCGGAGAATATTATCTCGACTTATATTAAATATTTTGAATATAGTTTCAAAAGAAACTCCCCCTTTTATATAACAAATATGTTGACAACGGTCAACTCACATCCTTAATACTTCCTCCGAAAATTCTCGGAAGTACATATATATGCGTACATATCCAAGTGTACCTATCAACAAGCAATATGCTTGGGGAACAATATAAGTTCCATAAATATGATGGGATTCTTACAAGGACAAGGAGGGGTAGACTCCAGTACTTCGTGGACTGGGAAGACTACCAATTTACTACCACATGAGAAAGCATTTTATATACTGATGAACATGTGGAGTGTGCGTACCTGAGAGGGATGGGCGCAAAATCGTGTCTTGAGAGGGATAGACGCGAAGTGTATACCTGAGAGGGACGGACACAAAAAAGGCCCGAATGCGGCCAGGGTTATAACCAATAATAAAAGGGAATCGTCCATCTACATGTAGAAAAGGTTACTTTTATCGCAGTATGACTGATCATCATTTGCGGTGGCTCTAACGAATATCCTATTCTTCCAATTGGAATTGTGATGCAATACCGTAACCCAAACCTATGTGCTGAGTTTACTATTAAGGTATTCGCAGGATAATAAAATCCATTAAAGAATTGTTTTTATATAAGAAGGTGTATGTCACCAAGGAAAAACTAAATTCGAATAAAACATAATTATCATATATGATGTTTTACGTAAGTTATCATACAATCATTTTCATAATATACATTATTATGCTGGGCATTATAGCTCACACTTGTTTTCTTAAATTGACACAACACAACAGTGAATCAAGATGCCTACCATGAGAACCACAACCAAGAAATGGGTAGGAAATGGCCAGCTGTTCCGTAGATTGTTTGGTGTTGTACCACAGGTAGTCCGAATAAGCTGGATTGGTTTTCAGTTGTTTTTAGTTCGGCTTATTTATAAGTATGACTTATGTAAGGTAATAAACAAGAAACATATATTTGATCGACGGACTAGCCTTACTTAAAGGTTACTCCTCGGTAAGATTTAATTACTTTTGGGTTGTAATAATTGTCACTTTATGGTTGAATTACTCTAGCTATGAATAGTTCATTTCCAAGATAATAACCTGTAAGTGTGTGTGTGTGTGATAAGTGTGGGGTCGTAAAGTGTGAGTATTTATATATTGTAGTATGAGGTATATGGTTTGTAGTAGTTTGGATGGCGTGGCCTCCAAGATTCCTGACCCCGGATTTTGAGGCGCCATAGAAATGGTATCAGAGCCTTAGGTTATCAAATTTTGGAAATGATAGGATATAAAATACGTAGACATAGGAATAATAAAATAATCAATTAGAGCTCAAGTCGAGTTTGTCATCGGGCTACACGGGTAGTCTTGACAGTTTTTACCCTCAAGGGAATTCCGACTCTAAGTTAGTAACACCTTGCCTATTGTGTCAGGTACCAGTGGAGCCTATGAGAGAGGTTGACCCTGTTGATGATGTTATGGTTCCTGAGCGTGACCCTACTCCCGAGCCAGAGGACCCACCCATTAATGATTCAGATGATGACCCTACTGAGGATGCCCCGGAGGAGGAGACCGACCTTCCTGTCCCCATAGCTGATGACGTTGAGATGACCGAGGGAGATGGCGTAGGCTGGAGGGATGTAGAGGTACCCTCACCCGACCATTCGCTCTCCTACCCACCCCCAGAGATTTAGAGTCCTATGCCCTATACTGATGATGATGACGAGGATGGGATATATGCACAGGTCTACGAGGCTTACGATATATCCTCAGCAACCCAGACTCACCTCTACCATCCCCAGCGACCATACATGTAGCTGTACACGACTGGATGATGGCTCAGCTTAACACTGAGATCATTGCGGCATCTGCTCGCATTGTGGAGTTACACCGGGCACTGACAGCTGAGAGAGCCATCAGACTAGGATACCCAGGGGACTTCAGAGCTGCTTCCCCAGCCATAGCCCACAGAGAGATTGATGAGATCAAGCTCCGTACCCGGGTTCAGATGAGGATGACAGCGATTGGAGTATACATCCCAGTAGTTGATGCAGAGTTGATGTTAGCAGGAGCGATCAGGAGGGTGCGTGACCTCACGCGCAGTGACAGTGACTGACAGACTAGTGACTAGATATGGACCTTAAAGAAGGCTGGGTGACTTGTCACCAATTTTGATAGGATAGCTAGTAATAGATAGCGTTCCTAGCTCTTCAGGGTATACGGCTTATGTATTTACATTTCAGTATTTAGGATAAGTAATGATGTATAATAATCAGGCATGTATGAACTCAGCTAGTTGTTTTGTCCCCCAGGTATAAGTGGGAGACCTTATGAAATATATATCTAGCAGTTATTAAGAAATTGATGTCCATATTATAGCACTTTATAAAAACATGCTAGATAATAAATGACATGCTTACACATGAATAATTAAATCCAACTGTAATAATTGCAACTATGTTGACAAATCTTCATTATCTGAACAATGCCACCCCATAGAAGAGGAACCAGGGCATAGCCCGTAGAATCGGTTAACCAACAACGGAATGAACCTGACCCTGTAGTAAATGAAGAAAGTGAAGAGGACCTAGACTATAATGAATATGATGAGAAAGAATATGTAGAAGAAGAGGCTGAGGATACCCATCAGGGAGGGAACCCTATGAATGAATTTATGGAACTGTTAAGAGCAAATCTGAACCAACAGCCTATTCCACCACAGCCATATGCTTCCCAACAGACCGCAACCACTACCTTTAGGGCCTTCAAATCTCTCAAACCCCTAGAGTTTCTAGGATATGTCGACCCCATTGAAGCACGGGCCTGGCTCAAAGAGATAGAAAAGTCCTTCGAAATACTAGGTGTAGAGGAACGACACAAGACTATTTTCGCTTCTTATATGCTGAAAGGAGAAGCTAACTGCTGGTGGGAGTCCAAACGAAACCTAGAGACTGATGCTGTGATCCCATGGGATAGATTTACCCGACTGTTCTTAGACAAGTATTTCCCTATGTTTATGGAGACCCAGATAGAGATTAAGTTTCTGGAGTTGAAATAGGATAAGATGACTGTGGCAGAATATGAGGCCAAGTTTACTGAGTTATTGAGATTTGTGCCTGAGTTCGTGAATACCGAAGAGAAGAAAGCGCGAAGGTTTCAGCTTGGTTTGAAAGAGTGGATCCAAAACTGAGTGGCGGTGTTAGAGCTGACAGACTATGCCACCTTAGTGCAGAAAGCCTCGATTGTTGAAGCTAGTAGTGGGCAGAGTGTGAAGGAAAAGGAAAATAGGAAGAGGAAGATAGGAAGCCAAGGAATAGGAATCGGGAACAGGAGCCTTCCAAGCAGGTTCGTCAGGGGAGTGGTGTCCCAACCTGCACAAGGCCCCAGATTCAGAAAAGCCCCAAGTGAAAGTGTTGGCCAGGGTGGCGAACAATCTAGGGCAACATTTTATAGCCAACCCCGCGCCCCAATACCGGAGTGTCAAACCTGTAAAGGGAGGCACCTTGGAGTGTGCAGCCAGGCGAGAGCCCCTTTGAAATGCTATAGGTGTGGTCAAACCGGACACCTTGCCAACAACTGCAACCAACCCAGTGTAACATGTTTCCGATGTGGGAAAGTAGGACACATGAGGAAGGATTGCCAGACACAGAAGCCCCCAGCCTCAGGGATGAGCAGAGCTGCATCCAACCGACCCCCAGTTGATAGGACTTTCAATATGACTGTTCAAGATGTTGTCCGAAACATTGACGTGATAGCAGGTACCCTTTTGTTAAATTCCGAGCATGTAAATGTCCTATTTGATTCTGGAGCAACCAAGTCATTTATATCTCAAGATTTTGCTAAAAAGTTAAAACTTAACGCCATACCCTAATGTGAGGTATTACAAGTGGAAATAGCAAACAAAGAAATAATTCCTGTAAATCAAGTACACCCTAAGTGCAAGTTTAAATTAGAAGGGAAGGTATTCGAGGTTGACCTAATCCCATTTACGTTAGGAGAATTTAATGTAATCTTAGGAATGGATTGGTTATCTAGTAATGGAGCGCAAATAGATTGTGAACGGAAGAGAGTAAACATAAGAGTACAAAATGAAAAAGAAGTAGTGTTTAAAGGTCAACGATAGAACCAGAAATTTCTGACCATGCTACAAGCAAAAAGATTGTTAAGGAAAGGTAACGAGGCCTATTTGGCTTATGTGGTAGATACCAAGAAGGAAGTCCCTATTATACAGGACATACCCGTAGTGAACGAATTCGAGGATGTATTTCCAGAGAACTTACCAGGGTTGCCACCTGACAGGGAAATAGAATTCGCTATAGAATTAGCACCAGGAACGGCACCAGTATCCAAGGCCCCATATAGACTAGCCCCAGTTGAGATGAATGAATTAGCTTCTCAACTGCAAGAATTATTAGATAATGGAATGATAAGACCCAGTGTGTCGCCATGGGGAGCACCAGTACTGTTCGTAAAGAAAAAGGACGACAGTATGAGATTATGCATAGACTATTGAGAATTGAATAAGCTGACTATTAAAAATAGGTACCCTCTCCCCAGGATTGATGACCTATTCGACCAACTCAAGGGAGCTGTACATTTTTCCAAAATAGATTTGAGAACATGATATCACCAATTAAGAATCAAACCTGAGGATATACCGAAGACTGCTTTTCGCACTAGGTATGGGCACTATGAGTTCTTAGTAATGTCGTTTGGGCTGACCAATGCACCCGCAGCCTTTATGGATTTGATGAACAGAGTGTTCAAAAAGTACCTAGATATATGTGTGATAGTTTTTATAGATGATATTCTGATGTACTAAAAAACAGAGCAAGAACATGCAGAACAATTAAGGATAGTCTTAGAAATCTTAAGGAATGAGAAATTATATGCCAAGTTCTCGAAGTGCGAGTTTTGGTTAACGGAAGTTCAGTTATTAGGACATGTGGTGAGTAGCAAAGGAGTTTTAGTTGACCCTGCCAAAATAGAGTTCGTATCCAATTGGGAAAGACCAACTACCCCAACAGAGGTTAGGAGTTTTGTGGGTTTAGCAGGATATTACCGAAGATTCGTGCATGATTTTGCTAAAATAGCCGGTCCACTGACTAGACTTACCCGGAAGACAGAAAAGTTCGTATGGACATAGAAATGTGATGAAAGCTTTCAGGAACTGAAAAGGAGGCTGATGTCGGCACCAGTGCTCGATCTTCCCGATGGAAAGGGAGAGTTTGTGATATACAGCGACGCATCGCTTAAAGGATTAGGATGTGTACTGATGCAACACATCAAAGTTATAACGTATGCCTCTCGACAATTGAAGGAGTATGGGAGCAGATACTCGACGCATGATCTAGAATTTGCAGCCATAGTGTTTGCCCTAAAATTTTGGAGACACTACCTATACGGTGAGAAATGCGAGATCTACACAGACCATAAAAGCCTCAAATATATTTTCACTTAGAAGGAACTGAACATGAGACATAGGAGATGGTTAGAGCTGATAAAGGACTACGACTGTGAAATTTTGTATCACTCGGGTAAAGCCAATGTGGTGGCTGACGCCCTTAGTAGGAAGGAAAGACTCAAGATGATGATGACATCAGAGGAGTTAATTAAAGAATTTGAGAAAATGGAAATCGACGTGAGAATGACCGATAAAGGAACAGAAGGATTATTTGAGATTAAGCTAGTGCCGGAACTGACTGAAAAGATACAAGTATGTCAGGAAAAGAAGATGAACGAAGAAAGAGGAATATTGACCGGCGAGGAAGTGAGATGCGAGAAGGACGAGAAAGGGATCATGAGGTACGCGTCCCGAATTTGGATACCAAATGTGTAAGAGTTAAAGGATGAGCTGCTTCACGAAGGGCACAACTCCAGATATTCAATCCACCCAGGAAGTACGAAGATGTACCGTGACCTTAAGGAATATTATTGGTGGCTTAACATGAAGAGAGAAGTAGCAGAGTGGGTCAGCAAGTGCTTGACATGCCAGAGAGTGAAGGCTGAACATCAGCGACCTTGTGGACTATTACCACCCCTGGAAATTCCGGAATGGAAATGGGAGCATATAGCCATGGATTTTGTGACAGGCCTACCAAGGACAAAGACCAATCACGATGCCAAATGGGTTATCATAAATAGATTGACCAAGTCCGCACACTTCCTACCAATCAACGAAAGGTACACCGTAGGCATAGACAAGTTGGTGGATATTTACTTGAAGGAAATCGTAGTGAGACACGGCGTTCCTGTAGCCATAGTGTCAGATAGAGACCTAAGATTTAATTCCCAATTTTGGAGAAGCTTCCAGGAATGCGTAGGCACCAAACTAAACATGAGTACCGCTTACCACCCCTAGACTGATGGACAAAGCGAAAGGACTATTCAGACCCTAGAAGATATGCTACGAGTATGTGCCATTGATTTTAAGGGAAATTGGGATGACCACTTACCCCTGATCAAATTTTCTTACAACAATAGCTATCACGCTAGCATAGGAATGCCTCCGTATGAAGCTCTTTATGGACGGAGATGTCACTCTCCCTTATGTTGGGATGAAGTTGGAGAACACAAGATATTAGGACCAGAGTTAGTCCAACAGACCAGGGAAACGGTGAGACTCATCAGGAAAAGACTGGTAGTAGCTCAGGACAGACAAAAGAAGTATGCCAACCAGAACAGGAAGGATAGAGAATATGAAGTAGGAGATTATGTGCTATTAAAGGTATCTCCGTGGAAAGGAGTGATGAGATTTGGGAAGAAAGGGAAGCTGAGTCCCAGATTCATAGGAACCTTTGAAATCTTGAGGAGAATAGGACCTCTAGCTTACGAGCTCGCCTTGCCTCCTAATCTGCAATAAGTGCATAACGTGTTCCACGTGTCCATGTTAAGGAAGTACCATGCAGATGCACGACATGTAATAGAATACGAGCAGGTAGATTTATAACCAGACCTGACCTACATCGAACAACCAGTAAGGATAATGGACCAAAAAGAACAAGTGCTGAGGAACAAGACTGTGAAGCTGGTTAGAATCTTTTGGAGGAATCAAAATGTCGAGGAGTCAACTTGGGAACTTGAAGACGCAATGAGGAATAGATACCCCCACTTATTTTCTAATTGATTCCGGGACGGAATCCTTGTTAGAGGGGAAGACTGTAATGACTCGAATTTTTGAGACCTTGTAAAACGTTTAATGAATAGTAACCCTGACGGATGGGAAAAACTTTTGAGCCCACACTATGTAATACATGAGAATATGAGTTTCAGAGTTGATATTATGATTATACGTACCAAATGAGTGTATGTAAACGCTCTTAGATTTCGAAGAAAACAAACTTTGAAAAACGACTATATTTACGACTCATCGAGGATTACGGGAATCCCAATATAATTACAAGATTAAAACCCTACGGATTTATATCCAAGTATTATAATTCAAAATATAAGGAGTAAATGCGAAAGGAATTACATCGCGAACCATTTACGAGTAAGTATTACGAAAACGTTTAAGCGACCGAGCGAACGCGTAAACGATTAAATAAACGTAACGCACTAACTAACCATGGTAAAATAGTAACCATGGTTACTTTACCAAATAGTGAGCTAGATATAGGATGATCAACCAAGGCTAATGGAATAGTAAGCCAAGGAAGCTAAGCAAGTGGCTTAGCTTGTAATCTACCACAAGCTAGTAGATTTGTCCATGGATTTGGCAACAAGAATAAACCTAGGATCCTAAACTAGAGAATATCAAATCAATATAAGATATCACCAACATACTTTCCAAGAAGAAACCAAGGAAGCAAGCATAAAACTCTCTCCCCACTTCTTCATCAAGCCATTCGGCTATTTCCAAAAAACCAAGGAATTCAAAATCAAATCTCCAAGTTCTAGCCATGAATAAATCCTCCCATTAATTCTCAAGCTTCCTAACAACCAAAATAAGGTAATATAATTCTTTGATCTCTTTTTATCAAGGTTTGATGGGTGAAATAAAATTAAGAAAGTTGCTAGTGAATAGTATGAATAGTAACTCTTTTTTGGTTTCTTGATTTTAATGGTGGTTTAAGGTTCCAAAAATCATACCAAGAACTCCCAAGACTCCACCATCCTCAATAACAAATCTCAAGCTTTCAAGAAAGGTAAAAATCTTTAACCCAACCTTATTTAAGATTCAAATTCAAGATCCTTATAGTATGTAGTTATAAACCTAGTTTTAGTGGTGATATTGTTAAGATCTTGATGTTTAGTTAAGTAGATTTAAGGTTGATTGTCGTTGCCTCAAGAACATGATGTTATTGAGAGGATTTAGTGTGTTGATGATGATATGGTGATTGTTGGTGGTAGTATAAAGATTTAAGGCGTAAACGAAACTCCGAACATAAACATAATTTCGTTAAAACGAACAAAACGTAACTTTAAGTTTCTGCAGAAATTCCCGAAGATGTACACTGTATTTTCTTGAAAAGTAACCCTTTATTATGATAGAAAATGTTATAAGGATCTTTTAGGCGCTTGAATCGCTTGATTCCGATTTACGAATCAAAAGTTATGACCGTTTTACTAAAAGTGATTTACGCGACAAAAACTGCTACGAATCACGAACTTTGAAAATATAAAGGATCGACTTAAAAGTGTTCATAAATCATGAAATTTTTAAAAAGAGTAGAATATTGAGTTTCCTAACTGCCATAAAATTTCAAGTGAAAATAATGATTTTTCAGTTTTATAAAAATCTCGGAGCCGAGACCGCTCGATTAGAAACCGTAGAATCCATAAGCGGAGCCGATGGTGAAAATGAAAATGAACTTAAGATTCTTTGAAAATGAAGCGACCATGATGTGAATAAGGACTTAAAGGAATAATAAGGATAAAATAAGTTGAGAGGGTGCATAATAATTAGCGCATGAGTGCGGGTAGCCGTAAATTAGAACGGGACCTAACGAAGTGAATTTTGTTATGATTATAGATTTTCGAGCGGAACCTAGAGCATCCTCCATCTCAAGATACCCAAGAAAGTTTACGAACCCAACTCCACTTACTGTTGTGTTGTGAAAGGATTTTTTAATTATCATTGCATAAATACCATGTTTGCCATGATACATAGCTATTGAACTTTTGCATAATATAGCGATGTTGTACGATAAGTATATGTATCCTAAAATATTTATTTCCGCTTTAAGCGTGATGTATAATTATAAGACCGAGATCGGTCGGGATTATATCCGGGAATCATTCCGGTGATATAGGATAATTACAAGTCCATAATAGTACGTTTTAAAGGGACTCAACGTCCACTTATGAAACATTAAAATACCTCGAACTTTTATTAAAACGATTTCCCAACGATCATATTCCCTCAACTATATTTTATTATTCGAACAATAAATATTATATACCTATTCCTTTATTATAGGAGAAGTATACTCCAACGATTATTTATTTCAAAACCCAATTAGACATTAAAGATTAACAAATATGTTGACAACGGTCAACTCACATCCTTAGTAATTCCTACGAAAATTCTCGGAAGTATATATATATACGTACATATCCAAGTGTACCTATCAACAAGAAATATGTTTGGGGAACAATATAAGTTCCATAAATATGATGGGATTCTTACAAGGACAATGAGGGGTAGACTCCAATACTTCGTGGACTAGGGAGATTACCAATTTACTACCACATGAGAAAGCATTTTATATATTGATGAAAATGTGGAGTATGCGTACCTGAGAGGGATGGGCACAAAACCGTGTCTTGAGAGGGATAGACGCGAAGTGTGTACCTGAGAGGGACAGACACAAAAAAGGCCCAAATGCGGCCAGGGTGATAACCAATAATAAAAGGGAATCGCCCATCTACATGTAGAAAATGTTACTTTTATCGCAGTATGACTGATCATCGTTTGCGGTGGCTCCAACGAATGTCTTATTCTTCCAATTGGAATTGTGATGCAATACCGTAACCCAAGTCTAGGTGCTGAGTTTACTATTAAGGTATTCGCAGGATAATAAAATCCACTAAAGAATTGTTTTTATATAAGAAGGTGTGTATCACCAAGGAAAAACTAAATTTGAATAAAACATTATTATCATATATGATGTTTTACGTAAGTTATCATACAGTTATTTTCATACTATACATTATTATGTTGGGAATTATAGCTCACACTTGTTTACTTAAATTGACACAACACAACAGTGAATCAAGATGCCTACCATGAGAACCACAGCCAGGAAACAGGTAGGAAATGGCTAGCTATTCCGTAGATTGTTTGGTGTTGTACCACAGGTAGTCCGAATAAACTGGATTGGTTTTCAGTTGTTTTTAGTTTGGCTTATTTATAAGTATGACTTATGTAAGGTAATAAACAAGAAACGTATATTTGACCGACATACTATTCTTACTTAAAGGTTACTCCCCGGTAAGACTTAATTACTTTTGGGTTGAAATAATTATCACTTTATGGTTGAATTACTCTAGCTATGAATGGTTCGTTTCCAAGATAATAACCTGTAAGTGTGTGTGTATGTGATAAGTGTGGGTCGTAAAGTGTGAGTATTTATATATTATAGTGTGAGGTATGTGGTTTGTAGTAGTTTGGATGACGTGGCCTCCGAGATTCCCGATCCCAGATTTTGGGGCGCCACACAGGATCTATAATAGCATTAGAAATATTAGCTTCTTAACCATCGTTAGATTCTTCAATAGCAACTGGATTTTGCACTAATTGTTAAACTTCTTCACCAGCTTCAGCATGTAGAATATAATTAGAAATTGGTACAGTATGTGATTTAGCAGCTTCAGAAGCTTCCACACCTTCAGCAGTTAACTCCACATCTTCAAGTATTGTAGATAAATGAATTGGAGCTTTGATATTCACTTCCAGGACTTCAGTTCCTATAGAATGCTGTGGTGATTCTGAAATGGATGAAACTTTATGAATATACTGTTGTGCTACTTCATCTTCAGTAACAAAAAGGGATTATCTCAGGTGATGGAAAAGTAGAGTAAATGGACTATTTTTTTTAACAAAAACAGGGATTGTCTCATGTAGTGGAATAGTCGAATGTATGGACTGCAAGAAAGTATCAGTACTTAGACTTGCAGGGAGATTAACAACACTTGGTATATCAGAGTTTATTTGAGGTTCAATAGACTGTTGTTCAGTTTCCGTTTCGTTAGTACTCTGTGCACCTTGTGAATCTGAAGATGTAGATTCCGTACAGACATTCAGTTATGGTACTGATAAAATATCAGTAGACAGTTGAGACGGATGAATTCTGCCTTCAGCATTTATAATAAGAGTCACTACAGGAGGAGTAAGGCTTGCATTGAAACTTTGATGCAATGGTTCTTGTGTTGCTGGAGAATCAGGAGTTGCTGGATGACTTTGAAAACCAGGTTGTTGTGTACTATTCTCCACAATTGCAGTAATAAACTCCTGAGCAGTTTCAATTAGAGGCTCTTGTTCTTCAATATCTGCTGCACCACTTTAAGGTGCAGGTTCTTGTGGGATTGGATCAGGAGATGTAGCCGCTGTACCCCTTTGAGATACAATTTCTTGTGTGCTTGATCCAGGGAAAAGTCCTTTCCCTTGCTGCCTCTTGACACTAGCTTCTACTTTCTCATGAGAGACTTCCCTCGCTCTCTTGTGATATTACGTGACTAGAGTTTCAGACAGTTCTACAAGCGCCTCAGCAGTAGACTTGATCTGGATACTTTGGATCAATGAACCCTGGAGGCTGTTCAACATAAACTTCCTCTTCAAGTTCTCCATTTAAAAATGCACTCTTCACATCCATTTGGAACACCTTAAACTTCTTGTTAAGCAGATGCAAGAAAGATTCTAATTGCCTCAAGCCTTGCAACTGGAGAAAATGTCTCATCATAATCAATGGCTTCTTGTTGTGAGTAACCCTTGGCAACCAGTCTTGCTTTATTCCTTATGATAATGCCTTCACTGTCAGTTTTGTTTCTGAACACCCACATTGTGCCTACTACAAATCTGTTCTTTGGTCTTGGAACAAGAGTCCAGACTTTGTTCCTTTCAAATTCATTGAGCTCCTCTTGTATTGCTGTGACCCAGTCAACATCTTGTAGAGCTTCTTCAACCTTCTTAGGTTCAGTTTGAGATAGAAAAGAATGGTAGAGACATTCATTCTGAGTGGCTTTTCTTGTTCTTACACCACTGTCAGGGTTTCCAATGATTAAGTCAGGTGTGTGTGACTTAGACCATTTTCTTGCAGATGGAAGTTGACTCCTTGAAGACGAACCTCCCCTTGATCCATGAACTCTCTGTTATTTCTTTGATTAGTACCACTATTATTTCCTGATGCTCCCCCTGAATCAGTGTTCCTATTGTTATCAGTATTTGACTCATCAGAGTTTGAGGAAAATGAGTCTGATGATCTTTCTACTGATGCTCCTTGAGTAGAATCACTCGTAGTAGTCTCTGGATTTGAATAATTCTGCTCCCCCTCAATATGTGCTTCAGTGTTAGAAGTATTTCCACTATTCTGTGGAATATTAGAACTTTGAGTGATATCAGGATTTATTGTATCAGGGTTAGGATTTAAAAGTTCAGCATAAGGTACTTCATTTTCAAATCTCAATTTGTCATGGTCATTTGCATCTTCTAGACATGTTATCTTCTTATCATCAAAAGATACATGTATGGATTCCATGACTGTTCTTGTTCTCATATTGTAAACTCTGAAGGCTTTTGTGGACAATGGATATCCCACAAAAATTCTTTCATCAGCTTTTAGATCAAACTTCATCAGCTGCTCCGGATGAGTTTTGAGAATAAAACACTTACAACTAAAAATATGAAAATACTTCAAATTTGGCTTCTTTCCCTTCACCATCTCAAATGGTGTTTTTCCATGCCTGTTGATCAAGGTTGTATTTTGTGTAAAGCAAGCAATTTGTACAGCCTCATCCCAAAAGTAGGTAGGTAATCTTGCTTCTTCTAGCATGGTTCTTGCAGCTTCTATCAGAGTTCTATTCTTTTTTTTTAACAACTCCATTCTATTGTGGAGTTCTAAGAGCAGAAAACTCTTGTTTTATCCCTTTGAGTTTGCAGAACTCTTCCATAGATCTATTCTTGAATTCGGTTCCATCATCATTTCTGATGATCTTCACTTTGTATGTTGATCCTTTTTCCATCTCCCTCACATGATCAAGAAGAATGGATGGAGATTCATCCTTGGTGTGCAGAAAATACACCCATGTGTATCTTGTATATTCATCAACAATTACGAGTGCATACCTCTTCTTGGAAATTGACATAACATTCACTGGACCAAAGAGATCAATATGAAGTAGATGATATGGTTCAAGAATGGAGGATTTAGTTTTACTCTTGAAAGATGTTTTCCTTTGCTTGGCTTTGTGGCATAAATCACATAAGCCATCAGTAGTAAACACTGTATTGGGCAATCCTCTCATAAGATCTTTCCTCACAAGTTCATTGATATTGTTGAAGTTGAGGTGAGAAAGTCTTTTATGCCAGTTCCAACTGTCTTCCACAGATGCTCTACTCAGTAGACAAACTTCTGATTCATCAGTACTTGTGGATACCGTGGCTTCATATAAACTATCTTGTCTTACACCAGTCAATGCAATCTTGCCATTAGACTTACTGACAATTTCACAATGCTCCTCATAGAAGTTGACATGGTAACCTTTGTCATAGATTTGACTCACACTGATCAGATTATGCTTGAGTCCTACAACTAGAGCTACATTTTCAATGATGACGTTTCCAATTTTGATTTTGCCATATCCCAAAATTTTTCCTAAGTTTCCATCTCCATAAGAAACACCCGGGCCAACCTTCTCCTCAAATTTTGATAGCAGGGTTTTATAATCAGTCATGTCCTGAGCATCCATTGTCCAAGACTAGAGTATTCCTCCTGTTACCCTGCAATGAGCAACTTGAATCAGTTAGTATTTTTAAGGAACCAGACTTGCTTGGATCCTTTGGCCTTTTTAATTTTGTTAACATATGCAATATAAGACTTTTTATCAGAGTTTATGTTAACATCCTTACTATCAGTATTTATACATGCAGAAACAAATTTTGCTTTAATTAAAGAGGATTTCAGTTTATAATAATCATAATACAAACTGTGATACTTTTTACATATATAAATAGAGTGCCAAACACTACCACAATGAGAACAAGGACTCTGTGGTTTATATCTAACTATTATATTCCTAAACTCTGATTTGGAAGGAACAACATTTATCTTTTTATTCTTCCTGCAAGAATTAGCAAGATGATTATTGCTACCACAGTTTGAACAGGCCTTTCTAGGTGCATTTGGAGGAGTTACATAATTTCCATTCTTATTAACACCTACCTTGCCATTTCTATTTTTCCTAGGCCTTTTCTTCTTGTCTTTCATGTATAGATCCTTCAGCTTTTGCTTAAGCTATTTCTGAGTCATTGAACCAATAATTACTGATTTTGTGTGAAGCTGTTCACTCTTATCAGTAATTAAGTTTGATCTAGGTGCTGAGGTTGTACCTTCCTCATAAATTGACTTGACAGTATTAGCACTTGGATTAAACTTAATGGTCTTTATCTGAACCTTGTTCAGTTTGACCTTGCTATTAGTTTTTATTGGTTCTTTTTTCTCAGTTTCTTTTTCACTTTTCTTATCAGAATTAGATCTAGCAAAATATCCTAATCCTGATCCCCAACAACCATTCTCTAAAATTTCCTGAGTTATCTTTCCTGAGTTAGTCCAAAGTTTAATAACTTCTCTTTCTTTAGCTAACTCCTTCTCTAGATAAGCATGTTTTTCTAACAATTTTTCTTTAACATAAATAACATTATCTCTTTCTTTTTGAATTTCTAGCATGGAAAGCAACTCAATTTCTAGGTGATCATTCCTTTTATTTAACTCAGAGTTTTCACTCTTGATTCTATTATTCTCTAAGGTTTGATCCCTATAACTAACATGCAGAGTCTTAAGAAATAACCTTAATTCATGGATATCATCAGTATCAAAAGCAAGAATAATCTGAGGTACCTTTAATTCAGCATTGTCAACCTCAACATCAGCATTTACCATGAGAGCATAATTGATCCTATCATCTGAATCTGATGAATCATCCAAGTTTCTCTTCTTTGAGATCAAAGCTTGTTTCTTCTCTGCTCTGGGTTTTCTGCAGTCAGTTGCAAAGTGTCCAATTCCATCACAATTGTAACATCTCTTTTTTGACTTGTCAGGTTTTCCAGATCTTGATTATTTCCAATTAGTATTTCTTCTGTTGTTCCTCTTATCAGAGTTTGAGGAACTGGAACCTTTTCTGGAAAATCTTCTCCCGTTCTTGAAGTTCTTGTAGACCATCTTCTTGAAGCTTTTAACCAGTAGGGAAGCCATTTGATCCATTGTCTTCATTGTTGTTTTGATCACTGTCAATATCTGATTCATTATCAGTATTTGAGTCATAAGAATTTGATAATTCAGTATCTGACTTTGCAATCATGGCTTTCTCTTTGGAGTAGCTTTTCCTCCTAGATTTCTCCTTTGGCTTCTCTTCAACCTTAAGTGAACTGGTCTAGATTTAGACCCTTTCCTCTTGCTTCTTTGCTCCATCTCTAGTTCATGAGTTTTCAAAACTTCATAGATCTCATCTAGAGGTCTGTCATCAAGTTGATAGTTATCCCTTATTGATGTGACTTTAAAGTCCCATATTTTAGGGAGATCAAGTAGGAACTTCAAGTTTGAGTCCTCCAAGTTATATTCTTTGTTGACAAGGGATAATTCATTCAGCAACTTCTGAAATCTGTCATAGATCTCAGTTAAGGACTCATTGTCCCTTGAGTCAAAGTGCTCATATTCTTGAGTAAGTATTGTCCTCTTGTTCTTCTTAATAGTAGTTGTACCTTGACACATTACTTCTAAAGCATCCTATATCTCTTTTGCTATCTTACATCCAATAACTCTATTGGACATAACACTATCAAGACTACTGTGCTGGATGTGTCTGACCTTAGCATCCTTCATGATAGATGAGAGATCTTTAGGAGAATAATCCTTCCTGTCTTTGTCTATCATCTTCTCTGGTTCTCCTGCAACGAAAACAGCTACCTTCATTAGTTTATGAGGATCCTCATAAATCCTGTTTAGATATTCAGGATCTGTGGCTTTCAAACACATGATCATCCTGACTTTCCAGATTGGATATTCATGTATCTTCAGGATTGGCACCTTGATTGCTTTATACCTACTCATGTTACCGTTTATCTGTGATGTGGCTGGGGGTATTGGTTTTGGATTCTGTGTTTCTTCTTCTTTGTCTGACATTGTTGATTAATTTTCAGATCTTAAGCTGTTTGTACGTTAACAGCAAGCTCTGATACCAATTGTTAGACCCTTAATCAACTATAGAGGAGGGTGAATACGATTAATACAATCAATTCGACAAAGCTTCAACAGAATCAACAATTTTTATATTAACAGATAAAAACTGATTACAAACTTACTCTCTCGAAAGGATGAACAAATATCCTTGAGAACTGCTAGGTTATGCGAAATATATAACAATGTTCATAATGCTTATAGCATGAACCTAATCTGTGTTTTATATAGAGCACAGCTACACAATGTATAAGGAATCTTATTCTATCAATAACAAGAAAACCTAATACAATGCTTCTGAGATAAAGTCCTTCACCGCCTTGAGTTCCTATTTCCTTTTCCTTATCGAAGATCAACTGATGTGACAAATCCTGATTTAATTATCCATTGATATCATCATCCGTTATTATCATTATTCGTTGATATAAATTCTAAAGTGAACTTCTAATAGTTTCTGCTTGATATCATCAATTACTCCTAACAACCTGCAAGATTTTGCACAGATTTGCTAAGCTAGAAATGGAAATAGAAAAAAGGTTGCTTTAGAAAGTAGTTTAGTACATTTTAGTGCAAGTCTTGTAAACCCGTGCTGCTAGTCTATAAAGCATACACTGGTCCTTAGTTCACAAGTAACAAAACAGATCAAATTTTCTTGTATTCTCTCAAGAAAGAAGCTGTGTTCTTACTGTCTTAAGAACCCAGAATTTGTAGCAAGACAAACTTAATTAATACAAATTAAGTGAGTTTTGAAATACCATGCTTGTTGATTTATTTCTCTAACACAATATCTATGCCAATATAAAATGCTTTGTTCACACAATATCCAAATAAGATTAAAAAGGCTAAAAATCCAAGAAACACATTCACCCCCCCTGTGTTGCATCAATATCTAACAAGTGGTATCAGAGAAAAATTTGAAAGTAAACAGATAAAGATCTTGGAAGTATGAGTGCACAAAATATAAGAAGTATTAAGATACCAGCGTTTGATAAAATCAACTATACACTTTGGAAGAAAAAATGATGCTTTTCATAAGGATGGCCAACCCAATATACATCCATATTCTCAAGAATGGCCCTTTTATTCCCATGGAAAGGGTTGATGAATCTACTGATGGAGACATGGTCATTCCATCTAATTATGCCCCTAAAGACCCCTCAAAATACACTGAACCTGGAAAAGAAAAAGTCTCTCTGGATAGTGGCGTGCAACTAATTCTGATAGAATCACTTGATAATGTTATGTACAACAATATTGTCAATTGTGACATAACCAAACAGATTTGGGAGAAGATTGAAATTTTGTGTGAGGGGAAAGAGGAAGTAAGATCAAATCAAAGGAGAATATTGCGCCTCAGTATGAGGGTTTCATGGCAAAGCCTAAAGAAAAAATTACTGAAGTTTTTGAAAGATTCAACAAATTGATAAATGACTTGAAACTACATTATAAATTTTAAGAAGCTAAGAAGGTTAACCTAAAGTTCTTGCTAGCTCTTCCTGACCATATTGAACAGAAAATATCAGCTATTAGAGAAGGAACAGACTTGAGCAGAATAATACTGGAAGTTTTGTTTGGGATCTTGAAAACATATGAGCTTGAAATGTTTCAATGAAAGTCATTAAAGTCAAACCAAGGACATGTGGTTGATGGTTCCAGTGCCTTAGTTGTCAATGACAGTGAACAAGTGAAGATAAACAAGATGCTCAAGTTCCAGTCATTCTTGCTGTGGTGCAAAAGAACAAAGGACCTCAGAGATTAATTATTTTGGGGCTAGAGGAAGATGAATTCTACACCCTTTGTAACACCCCCAAATCCGGGGTCAGGATTGGGTGTCACTAAATAACTTTAAATCATATAAACCTGCATATTAAAATAAATATACAGATAACCCCTCATTAATCCGGATCGCTTACAGGTTATGGTATGAAATAAAAATCTAACCTTCTAAAATTATAATATCTAAAATACAATTCCATTACCTCTTTACTAATTTCCTCGTATTGATCACTCTGACACCTCCAAATCCCCTTCAGCTGGAATCCCTTCACTTTTGCAGTCTATTGAAAGCTATTCACTTTTGCCCTTATTTGATACTAAAAGGAATTGGATTTCACAAAGCAAGAGTGAGCCAAAAATGCCCAGCAAGTATCATAAATGGTTTCCAGGTATTAGATCAAAGAAACTTCTGGAAACGATTTTTGAATGATTTCAAAACATCTTTATTTATTGAAAATATTTGAGCTAATAAAACATCGACCCTCATTGGCCTTTAATCATAAATCACATTTTTCTGTAATAGAACAGTGAATGTTTCACTGATTCATCTCTTTAAATCAAATCTTTGTTTGATTTTGTAATCATAAACTTTTCAAGAAGGAATGCCGTTAATGACGTTTAATAATAAATTAAACTGGACACTAGAAACCAACATATGCACTATAACCTGCTGATCAGTCAGGATATAGTGCGGATCTATACCCAACTGCATAGACCCACCAACATATGGGGTACCCAGGCAACCATGGCCTATTAATCAAGGGACCGGCCATCTATGGCCCTTAGGGTCCAGCTCATTCCTGGCCCTCATCGTAACCATCCAGTCTGTGGAGTATTTTGATGTCAAATCATTTTGATTTCAAAACATCCCAATTCAGGGTTCGCAAATAACCCGAAAGAATGGGTATTTGCTCAAGAGATCAATCGATAATCAAGGAACAAGATCAAAAGGCACTTGCATAAATAAGAGTAATTGCAGCGAAATATAAAAATATTTAACTATTCTGAACTTAGAATATGAATGAAGAAATATTTGCAGTATTTTAGAAGAAAGGTTAGGAATACTTGCCTCAGTTGATAAACCTATGATCTTTAACTATCTTCCATATCACTTAGTCCTGATGTATCTGCATTTCCATTGACAGACCACTTAACCTTTCTTATCATTCACCATTTCAGGTTTATCTCTATTCTGAATCCACTCATTTCATTACTATACGTAATCAGGCTTTACATTTAAAATCTCTGTTTGTCTTTAAATGCCTCGCACTATGTGTATCTATCATAAAAGATACCATTCGATTAACTGACAATATATAATTGTCTAGTCTATACGTTTATCCTTATCGTCTACCCGCCTGATAATAACAAATAAGGATCATCTTTAATCATATAAAGTTTAATAGACACGTGGACTCATAGTTCACATAACACATAAGCACATAAGGCACATATCACATATAACTTATTTCGTCAAAATATTTGACTCAGTATGTTCAAAACTGAAATCGAGTCGAAATACAATTTTACGATAATTACGCGACTCAGAAACGTTTACAAAATTAAGCGACCTTTCGAAATGAAAGATTTTATGTCTCGAAAGTATTTTTATTAAAAGCAGAATAATTTTCAGAGTCTAGACGCGTTCGTTTCGTAAAAAACGGACGAATAGTCTATTTAATACGAATTTTTGAACATTTTTCAAAATTAAAATGGGTCTCTGAATCATTTTATAATTAAATAATAGGGTTTGAACACCCGAATCTGACTTTAAAATAATTTTACAATAATTATCGAGTCTTGAAAATAATTTAAAATAATATTTTAAAGCTCGAATATATTTTTCGGAATTTTTAAATCCAAATAAATAATTAAATCTAATTATTAAATCAATTAAAATCAATTAATAATTAATTAAATTAATTAATCAATTAATATTAAATTAATCGATTAATTAAAATAATTAAAAACTAATTAAAATTAATTAATAAAATAAATCATATTTGTTTTTAAATAAATAATTAATTAAAACAATTTTCTGAATTTTAAACTAAATAGATATACATTTTCTGAATTTAAAATAAGTGAAAATATAATTTTTGAAAACAATCAAAACATAATCCTGTTTTTGTAAATTTTAAAACTAAAATACAAGATTTAAAGTTTTTGAAAATTGCAGGGGTGGAAAATGTAATTCCCCCCACCTTCTTCTCCGACGAACACCGATGGTGATTCGCCGACCGTCGTCTTCCCCTGCCCAAAAATATCCAGGAAGGTGCAGATAAATGCTTCTCTATGCCAGCAACTCATCCATGTAGTTGGTTTTTACCAATCCTTGACAAAGCAGCCGGAAAAACCACTTGAAAAAAATGTCGCCGCCGTCGAGTTCAAGAACTCCGGCGACGCGGTTCCGACCCCTTCCCGGAATCGTTTAATATATTTATATATACGAATCAGTTGCAAATTTCATCAGGAACATTAATCAATCATCGAAATCACACAAAAACCCTAGGAGCAGAAAGCCCTGATTCTAATTAAGAATATTCATATGAACTAGAACCCTAATTCCAAATTTCCAGAATCAAACATCATTTTTTACATGTTATTGAACTCCAAATTCATCATATGATATACCAAAATGATCAGGATAAAATTATCTACAAGATACAATCATCAAATCATATCAACAACATCAAAATCAAAAATTCATATTTTATTTATCAAATAATTCGAAAATAAATAAATAAATAAGAAAATCACCTTGATTTCTGCACTAAAATGGTTTATTGATTTAGAAAGTGCTTTTCGAGAGCTTCGATTTGATATATGGCACGCCCGAATCGGACTTCGATAACGCCTTCGTTCGAGGGTTTGATTTTCAAGAAAGTAAGGAATAATTAGGGTTTTCTCTGTATTTTACTGATTTTTACTTACTAATTATGATTATACGAATAAAATGAAATAAGAAAAAGGCTATTTATATTTATGGGATATTGGTTTGTGTTGGATCATATTAGATCGATAAATTAGTTACTTAGCCGCTAAATAATTGCAAAAGGATCCGATTTGATACCCGTATAGGATAATTATCCAAACCAGGCTTTTTATAAAACACTTTATACGAAAATAATGTAATATTATCCCGTCTTTTGAGAATACGGATTTTGTTGATTTATCTAAATGATTATCGTATCGAAAATTTTGCGTCGGGCCGCGCACGGGTCAAACCGTAATCCGGATCGAAAAAGTCAAAACACAAAAAATGTCCGGAACTACCAGATTAGGTTAGGAAGGAGTTTTCGGAAGAGTTTCGGGTTGTAAAAACGTAAAAACGGTTGAAATTGGACGATTCCCGGTTTATAAAACATTTTTGTATAAATTCATAAATCATTATAAAATCATATAACACTCCAAAAATTACCGGAAAAATACCTTAATTATCTATATTTTATTCTGGACATATTAAAATTAACCTACTCACATTTTATTATATACAAACATCCAAATTATATTATCAATCATCGGATAATTCACTAAAATTTGCATAACAATCATTTAATAATCACATAATAATCATTTATTGATAAAAATAATTACACACTATGTCCCGGATGTTACACCCTTGATGAGCTAGATGATATGGATTAATCAATGGCCTACTTGGCTAGAAAAGTTTCTAACATAAGTGTAACGCCCTCAAGACCCGGGGTATAAGTCTGGGGGTTACTAGCTAATCACCAAACCTGTACAATCTGATTTAACAATTAATAAAGAAATGAAATTAAACCCCTTTAACACTAACCAGGATCTTTTTAGGTTGAAGTATGAAAACAAGAACCACTAACTACTTTTATTACCAACCAACATTCAAAGTCTCATAAACTTTCTTTATTACAAACCATTGTCTAATTCATTTTAAACTAAGTTCAACTTTTATTCAAACACACACACATACTATCTATCAACACTCCACCTGCTCGGGCAACTCAAAGCTTTCTTCCTGGATTGGGATCAACACCTTGGGTATGAGAGGATCCCGAGGCTTGACCCGCTTCTTTACCACTCGAGTCCTGATTGGTTTCATATTCCTTCTTAACTGAAAACAATAAGGTGAATAACAAAAAAAGGGGTGAGCCAAAAATTGCTCAACAAGTCCACAAAACATAAACAGTGTTAAAGCATTTTAAATGAATCCGTAATCCCGGGTATATCTGCAAAGATATAACCCTCACGAGAATAGAAAGAAGGCCATTACTGGCGAGTACAAATGAACTAAACTGGACACAAGTTCGCATCTATATTCTGCTGATCAGTCAGAATATAATGCAGCTCCATATCTCAATATATAGATCCAGTCGGGTACCCAGGCACTACGGCCCACGTCGAGGCACCAGTCATCCCGGTCCTCAGGATTAAGACACACTCAATCCCAAAATATCATTATCCAGTCCATCGCTTAGCAACCGGAACAATCGGTATGTTTTGATATATTCCAAACATTAGAATATATCAATCTCTATGTGTCACCAATAGAATATGAATCAAGAATCCAAAGAAACGGAGGAATCAAGAATTGAAATAAAATATGAACAAAGGAATAGCAAGTGTATATCAGTGATCAAGAACAATAATCAAGAAAATGCAAATGTGATAAATATTTGAATCAATATCACTATTCTGAAAGTAGAATAGAGGAAAAACTTGCCTTCTGCGCGACTCACTGCAATTGAATCACTTCTGCCTATCACCTTGGACTAATACCGACTCAACTGGCCTGGCTGGCTTAGCTTCTGTTGGCAAAACAGTCTGGTTAAGTCACGTCGTACTTCATTTGTATCTTGAATCGACTTCAAACCGATCCTAACATCTACCCATGCGCTTATGACTGACTCATGTATTACATATAAGCAAGTAAGACTCGATTAACCACGTAATACACATAAGCACATAAGCACATAATCATTTTTATGGTTAAAATAATTTTTAAAACCAAAATCGACTCGCTGATCGCTCAACTGATCGTTATCTGACTCGTTTTCCATTTTTCCGGAATTTTTCGGACTCGTCTCGGCACGTAACTCGACTGATAATCAAACAAGTCACAAAATCAACTAACTTCTAAAAGAAATTAAGCTTTGATATTATTTTTAATGAAAAGGATTCATTTTTCTGAGTTAACAGGCTTTCGTTTCACGCAAAACGGACTAACGGTTGAATTATTATTAATTAAATACTGATAATTCCATTTATTAATTATTATAAATAATTATTACTAATTTTTAAAACCCAAAAATAATTTTTAAATCATTATTTAAGAAAATCAGAATTAAAAATAAATTTTCTATAATTTTTGAAATTAAAATGAATTTATTATGATTTATTGAAAATTATTTGATTAATTATCAAAATAATTAATCACTTTTAAATAATTATTAAGTAATAAATAAATAATAAATAATTAAGAAAATAATTCAATCCGATTTTTAGAAAATAATTCAGAATTATTTATAATATAAATTAATTAATTAAATAATTAATTATTCAATTTACAAAATAAATAAAACTGATTTTTAAAATTAATGAAAATAAAAAGTAAAAATAATTTCCAAAAATATATGTCAGAAAACAGACATCTGACAAGGTGGATCAAAACCGGGTTCTGGAAACGGGTCAACCGGGTTGGATTCCGGGTCTGTGAAGAACACCACCGGAATCTGGGTTTAAACCCAGAATCCGGCGACTTCACCGGACTCCGGCGAGTCCAATTCCTGGCCAAACAGACACCGTTTGGTTCCGTTTTTGATCCCAAAACATCCCAAACTACTTCCCCAATCTGTTTCAGGCCAAAATCGACCAGACACATCCTTGGATATCATTCTCCGATCAAAATCATCAAGAACTCCGGCAAAAAAATCCAAATCACTCATTTGTACATAACATCAAACGTTATATAGTGCAAAATGAAGCTAAGAACATATACAATCAAAGCCCTAACATTACAAGAACCAAATATTCACAGAAATCATCGAGTTGTGTTTTGAAAATTCGACCTAAACCCTATAAATATCGTTTGTTCAATTGAACACCATGAATCGACTGTAAATCATCTAACAAAGCTATATCAATCATCAAAACATCAAAATAACCCCAGAATCAAAAAGCCCTAATTCGAACATAAACCCTAGAAATCAAAAATCAAAAACGATGCAATAAAACGTGAAATTGATGCAAGAAACAGAAATAACAGATCAAAATTTTCAATTTGGATACTCGAATCACTTGTTTTGGTGCTGTAATCAGATCAAAATCACGACTTGAATTCCTGACCCGAACCTGTTCTTCCCGACCCGATTTCAGAGGATTTTTGGTAATTTTGCAGATTTTAATGATTAATTATAATTAATTAAATAAAAATTAGGCTATTTATAGTAGTAAAAATAATACTCCTAATTAAAATTAAGGGGCTAATTATACATTAAATAAAAATATTGGGCCCTAATTTTTATAATTTTTGAGTATTAAAATTTAATTTATAAATATTTTATATATGCAATATATATGCCAAAAATTCCCAAAAATTGTGAATAATACAAAAATGCAAAGAAATAATATAAATGAAAGTCCTATAATTTTATAAAAATAAAAATGTGATTTTTGTGGGGTTTTTGACACCCAATGGGGCCCGGAAAAGTCATTTTCCGCAAAATGAGAAAATTTATAAATTATCTAGATGTTGAGAACAAGGCGATTGTAAAAGCCATTTGATGAAAAATAAGGCCCATTATTTTATTTGAAATACGGGCTCTAAAATCATCGTTTGGGTCGTAAAACGTTTGAAATAAAACCTATGAATGCATAATAAAATATCTGAAAAATACATTAAAAAAAACAGAAATGACATGGGATACACGTATCATGTAACAGTTAGGGTTTATCAGATAATCACACATAAATGACACATTAATACACATAATTTATTATAATCATGATATAATATAAACGTAAAGTTCCCAGTCGTTACATCCTCCCCCCCTTACAAGAATTTTGTCGTCAGAATCTTTTATGAAAACAAAGAGGGTATTTCTCTAACATTTCACTTTCGAGTTCCCAGGTTGATTCTTCAACCATAGGATTTCTCCACAACACTCGCACTAAATATACAGACTTATTTCTCAACACTTTCTCTCGCCGATCTAAAATTCTTACCGGCTGTTCTATAAAAGACAAATCAGGTTGGATTTCTATCGGCTCATACTTGATTACATGCCTAGAATCAGGATTATATCACTTAAGCATGGACACGTGAAACACATTGTGAATATGCTGCATATGAGGCGGTAAAGCTAATTCGTATGCAACTTTTCCCACTTTCTTCAAAATTTCAAACGGTCCAACGTATTGTGATTTCAATTTACCCTTATTGCTAAATCTGGTTAATCCTTTTCATGGCGATATTTTGAGTAGTACGTTTTCTCCTTCCTGATAGTCCATATCTTTCCTGGCTTGATTTGCATATTTGCGTTGCCTGTTTTGCGCTGCATCGAGTCATTTTCGAATGAGTTCAATCTTTTCTTTCATCTGTTGAATTAGTTCTGGACCCAAAATTTTGCGTTCTCCAATTTCATCCCAATATACTGGTGATCTGCATTTTCTCCCGTACAATGCTTCATACGGTGGCATTCCAATGCTGGCGTGATAGCTGTTATTATAAGAAAATTCCACCAGAGGTAAATGTTCATCCCAGCTGCCTTCAAAATCGATCGCACAAACTCGTAACATGTCTTCAATCGTTTGGATAGTTCTTTCACTTTGCCCATCGGTTTGCGGATGATAAGCGGTACTCATGTTCAATTTAGTTTCAAGACATTCTTGAAATTGTCTCCAATATCTTGAGTTGAAACGAGGATCTCGATCAGACACGATAGATACGGGAACTCCATGCCGCATCACAATTTCTTTGAGATATATGTGCACTAGCTTGTCGAGTGAAAATCTTTCATTGATTGGTAGAAAATGTGCCGACTTCGTGAGTCTGTCAATGATTACCCATATCGCATCATGATTTGCCTTTGTCCTTGGTAATCCTACCATAAAATCCATCGCTAGATGTTCCCATTTCCATTCTGGAATGTCTAATGGTTGCAATAATCCACTCTGACGTTGATGTTCCGCTTTAAATCGCTGGCATGTGTAGCACTTACTTATCTATTCAGCTATTTCCTTCTTCATGTTCGGCCACCAGAAGTTTTTTTTCAGATCACGATACATTTTTGTACTTCCTGGATGAATGGAATACTTCGAATTGTGCGCATCTCACATTATTTCTTCTTTTAATTCTGCTACGTTAGGGATCCAGATTCTCGACGCAAAGCGTAAAATTCCTTCATTATCTTTCTGAGTGTGATTTCTTCTCCCGTCAGGTGGTCATCTTAACTCATCACTTCATTTTGACAGCGGCGAATCATTTCTAACAATTCTGGTTGGAAAGTCATAGTGTAGATAGCTTCTGCAGATTCATTGGGAATACGAATCTCAATTTCCAATTTGTCGAATTCCTTGATTAAGTCTTCACACGAAGTTAACCGATTCAATCTTTCTTTCCTGCTCAGCGCATCTGCTACAACATTTGCTTTCCTTGGATGATAACTGATTGTGACGTCGTAATCCTTTATCAATTCCAGCCATCAACGTTGTCGCATGTTCAGCTCCTTTTGCGTAAAGATATACTTTAGACTTTTATGATCTGTGTAAATTTCACATTTTTCACCGTAGAGATAATGTCTCCAAAGCTTCAACGCAAATACGATCACTGCCAATTCCAGATCATGAGTGGGATATTTTTGTTCATGAGGTTTAAGTTGGCTCGAAGCATATGTGATGACGTTACCGTGCTGCATCAGTACACATCCTAATCCGTGATACGAAGCGTCGCTGAAAATGATGAAATTTCCTAGCTCGTCTGGCAATACAAGTACTGGTGCGGTTACTAACCGATTTTTCAGCTCTTGAAAACTTTCTTCACACTTATCACTCTATTCAAACTTTTCACTTTTTCGAGTTAACTTGGTCAGCGGCGTTGCCATTTTCACAAAATCTTTGACAAACCTTCGATAATATCCTTCCAATCCCAAGAAACATCGAACTTCTGTCGGCGTCCTTGGTCTTTCCTAATTTAACACAGCTTCAATCTTCGCTGGATCGACTTGGATGCCTTCTCTACTGATAATATGCCCTAGAAATTATACTTCTCTTAACCAGAATTCACATTTCGAAAATTTTGCGTATAGTTGCTCTTTCCTCAAAATTTCCAAAGCTATTCTCAAGTGTTCTGCATGCTCTTCTTCTGACTTGGAGTAAATTAAGATGTCATCAATGAATACAATCACGAATTTATCCAAATATTTCTTGAATACTCTGTTCATCAAATCCATGAATGCTGCTGGCGCGTTTGTCAGACCGAATGCCATTACCAAAAACTCGTAATGCCCATATCTTGTACGAAACGCAGTCTTTGAAATATCTTCAGCTTTAATCTTCAATTGATGATAGCCTGATCGCAAATCTATCTTTAAAAACCATGCTGCTCCTTTTAGCTGATCGAACAAATCGTCGATTCTCGGTAAGGGATACTTGTTCTTAATAGTGAGTTTATTTAATTCCCTATAGTCAATGCATAATCGCATGCTGCCGTCCTTCTTCTTCACAAATAACACCGGTGCACCCCATGGGGATATACTAGGTCGTATGATGCCTCGGTCTAGGAGATCTTGCAGTTGCGTTGACAATTCCTTCATTTTGACTGGAGCCATCCGATATGGAGCTTTCGAAACTGGTTCTGTACCTGGTGCTAGATCAATTGTGAACTCAATTTCTCGATCTGGTGGTAACCCTGGAAGCTCATCTAAAAAAACGTCTGGAAACTCGCACCCAACTGGAATGTCTTCTATTCTAGGACTTCCTCTTTCAGTATCTAATACGTAAGCTATATACGCCTCACATCCTTGTCGAAGCAATCGTTTAGTCTGCATCACAGTAAGAAATTTCTTCTGCTGTTTTTCGCCTTTGAATATTACCGTTGCATTTTCCGCAGTTCGCAATTTGACTCTCTTATTCGCGCAATCTATCTGAGCATTATGACATGCTAACCAATCCATTCCCAAGATAATATCAAATTCTCCTAGCTTAAAAGGAATTAAATCTACCGAAAAATGATGTCCGGCTATTTCTATATCACATGCAGGACATACTCGATCTACCGGAACTTGGTCGTCATTCGCTAATTTTATAATTAACGTTTCGCCCAACCATTCGATTTCACAATGTAACTTATCAAGAAATTCTGCAGAAACAAATGAACGAGTAGCTCCAGAATCAATTAATACTTTTGAACTTACAAAATTCACCAAAAGCGTACTTGCAATAACACTCGGACTCTGCACCGCTTCTTTCATGGCCATGTTAAAAGTTCTTGCTTTGGGTTGATTAGGCGGCGGCGGAGGTAATGCTAACACTCTCGGAACACTGGCTGCCATAGCTGGTCCTTTGCAATTTCTGGCGATATGCCCTTTCTTTCCACACTGGAAACAAGTCATCTCTGATGTTCTACCTGTTGGACATTCGTTAGAATAATGCCCTTTCTGCTTACACCGATAACACGTTACATCCCTTTTGATACATACACCAGTATGCTTTCGATTACATGTCATGCAATACGGCACTGGAACTCTGACCATTCCCTGCTGACTGGAGGTTTGGAAACGATTACCTGCCTTCTGTGAACCTTGTCCTATCCTTTTAAAATTCAAATTTGCCCGGGCTTGGAATCCCAGCTTTCTGCTGGAGCGATCTTGGAAACTTCCCTGTCCCTTGTCTTGCTGAGATCTTTCACTTTCCCCTTCTATAACCAAAGCTTTCTGAACTACGGCGGTATACGTCGTTAATTCGAAAACTGCAACTTGGCCACGAATCCATGGTCGTAACCCTTCTTGAAACCTTTGAACTAACTTCTCTTCAGTGTCAACCTGTTCTGGAACAAACCTAGCCAACTCAGTAAATTTGGCTTCATATTCTGCCACGAACATATTTCCCTGCTTCAGTTCTAGAAACTTAATTTGCATTTGATTCTTCACATAGCGAGGAAAATGCTTTTTTAAAAACAACTCTTTAAACCTATCCCATGCAATAACTTCTTCACCCTCTAAGGCCTTTTTAGATTCCCACAAATAATTCGCCTCTCCTTTCAACAAGTAACTAGCAAAATCAGTCTTCTGGTCCTCACCTACCTTCACTAGTGCGAACGCTTTCTCTACTTCTTTTAACCAGGTGGTAGCTTTAATAGAATTAGTAGTCCCTTCAAACTCTGGAGGTTTAAATGACTGAAACTGCTTAAAAGTAACAACAGGTAATACTTGTGGTAATTGAGGCTCAGGACGAGGTGGCTGTTGTAACATTTGTTGTTGTATCTGCTGTTGTTGATGCTGCATCTGCTGCTGCATCATTACCATCTGTTGTTGCATCAGATGGAACATTTGGTTCATGGTCTCATTAATCTGGTCTTCAGAATTGCTGTTAGAGGTCTCAGCCCTAGTCTTTCTTTTTGGTGCCATCTTCTTCTGATAATAAAACAGGTGATATTTATTTAACAGTTTAATAAAAAATTGACAATATATATGGAAAATAATTTATTATGTATTAATAACATGGTTTATTTAAAGAAAACAGTTGCTGAATGTACAAACCGGAAATGTAAACAGTTAAATAAAATAATTGTTCTCTTTTTTTTTAAACAGGAATTATAATATGAAAAACTGTAAAGTGAAAGTAAATGCTGTAAAACTGTAAAGACTGAAATTTAAATAAAAGAATTTGAAAAAAAGTTCATCTTATATATATGTGACACCAGCTTCAGGTGTAAATGCTTGATACAAAAAGTCTCGGGCTACTGGTCATCACTACGGCTACAAGTCACACTATCGCTACAAGTTAAACTACTACTACAAGTTAAACTACTGATACACACATACACACTACTAAGTTATACTATGCTGCCTCTATATACATATGTACTCTGGAGTCACTGTCTCAAACCATCTCAGAACCCAGGCGGAATACGCCTAAGCTCTTCTCTAAGTGCCTGGACCAAAGTCTGTGCCAAGCGAAAAACCCTGTAGAACTCTGCAAAAGAAGAAGGTCCATCATGAGTCAAATCATCCAGCTCCCAAGTAGCACTCATCAACACTGACTGTAATCGCTGTCTCATATAATAATCCGACTGTAGGGCCGCTAACGGCCCTCTGTCCCTCTGATCAAACAGATGCATAATCTCTCGACACTGTGCCCGCCAATACTCCACATCATCCCTCATAACTCTATACTCATGGTATGGTACCATATGCGGCTGAACAACCTGACCTACTGACTCCTGAGAAGGAATCCTCAGAATACCTGCACCCTGCTGGGGTAAACCTAACTGCAGATCCACATCATGCTCTCCCATCCCCTCTACTGGAATCATCTGAACTATGTCCGGCTCTGGGGCATGAACTGGTATAGGAGGTAACAATGGTGGTGGTGGTAACTCCTGCTCAATACCTAGTATAAACTGGTGCTCAATAGGTAAAGGAACCATCGGCTCGAAGAACTCAAATGGATCAAACATCTCTATGGGGTCATGCACTATCCCCTGTACTGGTGGTACCGGCTCCTGTGGCAATGGTGGTGGAGGTGGTAGAGGAGGAAACATATACTCAGATACTGGAGGCATAACTGGTGCTGCTGGCCCAGTGACTGTCCTCTCGAAAGATGCAGAATAACCAGAAGATGCCATCTGATAATGTACCAAAGAAAAGAAAAGGTCACTAACAATCCTAAAATTATTTCCCTATTCTACTCTGACCTAAATCCTAACACTATTCTTCCTAATTTGACTATCCCTATCTTATGTGATCTCCCTATCCTATCTTAATTCTAATGTTCATGTTTTCAGGGATCAAACCTACAACTCTGATGCCAAACTTGTAACGCCCTCAAGACCCGGGGTATAAGTCTGGGGTTACTAGCTAATCACCAAACCTGTACAATCTGATTTAACAATTAATAAAGAAATGAAATTAAACCCCTTTAACACTAACCAGGATCTTTTTAGGTTGAAGTATGAAAACAAGAACCACTAACTACATTTATTACCAACCAACATTCAAAGTCTCACAAACTCTCTTTATTACAAACCATTGTCTAATTCATTTTAAACTAAGTTCAACTTTTATTCAAACACACACACATACTATCTATCAACACTCCACCTGCTCCGGCAACTCAAAGCTTTTTTCCTGGATTGGGATCAACACCTTGGGTATGAGAGGATCCCGAGGCTTGACCCGCTTCTTTACCACTCGAGTCCTGATTGGTTTCATATTCCTTCTTAACTGAAAACAATAAGGTGAATAACAACAAAAGGGGTGAGCCAAAAATTGCTCAACAAGTCCAAAAAAATATAAACAGTGTTAAAGCATTTTAAATGAATCCGCCATCCCAGGTATATCTGCCAAGATATAACCTCACGAGAATAGAAAGAAGGCCATTACTGACGAGTACACATAAACTAAACTGGACACTAGTTCGCATCTATATTCTGCTGATCAGTTAGAATATAATGCAGATCCATATCTCAATATATAGATCCAGTCGGGTACCCAGGCACTACGGCCCACGTCGAGGCACCAATCATCCCGGTCCTCAGGATTAGGATACACTCAATCCCAAAATATCATTATTCAGTCCATCGCTTAGCAACCGGAACAATCGGTATGCTTTGATATATTCCAAACATTAGAATATATCAATCTCCATGTGTCACCAATAGAATATGAATCAAGAATCCAAAGAAACGGAGAAATCAAGAATCGAAATGAAATATGAACAAAGGAATAGCAAGTGTATATCGGTGATCAAGAACAATAATCAAGAAAATGCAAATGTGATAAATATTTGAATCAATATCACTATTCTGAAAGTAGAATAGAGGAAAAACTTGCATTCTGCGTGACTCACTGTAATTGAATCACTTATGTCTATCACCTTGGACTATTACCGACTCAACTGGCCTGGCTAGCTTAGCTTCTGTTGGCAAAAAAGACTGGTTAAGTCACGACGTACTTCGTTTGCATCTTGAATCGACTTCAAACCGATCCTAACATCTACCCATGCGCTTATGACTGACTCATGTATTACATATAAGCAAGTAAGACTCGATTAACCACGTAATACACATAAGCACATAATCATTTTTATGGTTAAAATAATTTTTAAAACCAAAATCGACTCGCTGATCGCTCAACTGATTGTTATCTGACTCGTTTCCCATTTTTTCGGAATTTTTCGGACTCGTCTCGGCACGTAACTCGACTGATAATCAAACAAGTCACAAAATCAACTAACTTTTAAAAGAAATTAAGCTTTGATATTATTTTTAATGAAAATGATTCATTTTTCTGAGTTAACAAGCTTTCGTTTCACGCAAAACGGACTAACGGTTGAATTATTATTAATTAAATACTGATAATTCCATTTATTAATCATTATAAATAATTATTACTAATTTTTAAAAACCAAAAATAATTTTTATATCATTATTTAAGAAAATCAGAAGTAAAAATAATTTTTCTATAATTTTTGAAATTAAAATGAATTTATTATGATTTATTGAAAATTATTTGATTAATTATCAAAATAATTAATCACTTTTAAATAATTAATAATTAATAAATAAATAATAAATAATTAAGAAAATAATTCAATCTGATTTTTAGAAAATAATTCAGAATTATTTATAATATAAATAAATTAATAAATTAATTAATTAATCAATTTACAAAATAAATAAAACTGAATTTTAAAATTAATGAAAATAAAAAGTAAAAATAATTTCCAGAAACATATGTGAGAAAACAGACATCTGACAAGTTGGATCAAAACCGGGTTCTGTAAACGGGTCAACCGGGTTGGATTCCGGGTCTGTGAAGAACACCACCGGAATCTGGGTTTAAACCCAGAATCCGGCGACTTCACCGGACTCCGGCGAGTCCAATTCCTGGCCATACGGACACCGTTTGGTTCCGTTTTTGATCCCAAAACATCCCAAACTACTTCCCCAGTCTGTTTCAGGCCAAAATCGACCAGAAACATCCCTGGATATCATTCTCCGATCAAAATCATCAAGAACTCCGGCAAAAAAATCCAAATCACTCATTTGTACATAACATCAAACGTTATATAGTGCAAAATGAAGCTAAGAACATATACAATCAAAGCCCTAACATTACAAGAACCAAATATTCACTGAAATCATCGAGTTGTGTTTTGAAAATTCGACCTAAACCTTATAAATCGTGAATCACTATCCAAGCATCGTTTGTTTAATTGAACACCATGAATCGACTGTAAATCATCTAACAAAGCTATATCAATCATCAAAATATCAAAATTACCCCAGAATCAAAAAGCCCTAATTCGAACATAAACCCTAGAAATCAAAAATAAAAAACGATGCAATAAAACGTGAAATTGATGCAAGAAACAGAAAGAACAGATCAAAACCTTCAATTTGGATACTCGAATCACTTGTTTTGGTGCTGTAATCAGATCAAAATCACGACTTGAATTCCTGACCCGAACCTGTTCTTCCCGACCCGATTTCAGAGGATTTTTGGTAATTTTGCAGATTTTAATGATTAATTATAATTAATTAAATAAAAATTAGGCTATTTATAGTAGTAAAAATAATACTCCTAATTAAAATTAAGGGGCTAATTATACATTAAATAAAAATATTGGGCCCTAATTTTTATAATTTTTGAGTATTAAAATTTAATTTATAAATATTTTATATATGCAATATATATGCCAAAAAATCCCAAAAATTGTGAATAATGCAAAAATGCAAAGAAATAATATAAATGAAAGTCCTATAATTTTATAAAAATAAAAATGTGATTTTTGTGGGGTTTTTGACACCCAATGGGGCCCGGAAAAGTCATTTTCCGCAAAACGAGAAAATTTATAAATTATCTAGATGTTCAGAACAAGGCGATTGTAAAAGCCATTTGATGAAAAATAAGGCCCATTATTTTATTTGAAATATTGGCTCTAAAATCATCGTTTGGGTCGTAAAACGTTTGAAATAAAACCTATGAATGCATAATAAAATATCTGAAAAATACCTTAAAAAAACAGAAATGACATGGGATACACGTATCACGTAACAATTAGGGTTTATCAGATAATCACACATAAATGACACATTAATACACATATTTTATTATAATCATGATATAATATAAACGTAAAGTTCCCAGTCGTTACAATAAGGGTCAAAAAGCCAAGGTTTTTGAGGAGCAAGGGATAATCCTCAAATAACAATAACTGGAAACCAAAAACTTAGTATAACTCAGCTAGCAAAGGTGGCTACAAGAATGGATCTATTGACAGATCAAAGATAAGGTGCTTTAACTGTGATGAGTTGGGCCACTTTTCTACTGAGTGTAGGAAGTCAAAGAAAGTGAAGAAGGATAAATCCTAGCTGAAATTGAAAGAAAAGTATGAAGCTCTCTTGAAGAAACAACAGGGAAAGGCTTATATAGCCGAAGACAAGAGTTGGGATGACACTGATGAAGATGATGAGAATGAAGAGTTTGGAAATTATGCACTTATGGCTCTAGCAAGGAGAATTATCCTCATCAAAATTAGAGGTACCAACTCTAACTATCATCAATTTAAATACAAGCCAATATAAAGAAACTATTGAAAAGATGAGTGTATAGATGTTTCATATCCACACAAGCATGGTGGCAGCTACTGAGGAAGTTAGTAGACTGTCAAAGACAAATGAGAAGCTTGAGAAGCAAGAATTAGAACTACAGCTTGTTGAGCTTGAAAGTGTCAAGCAAGAAAATGAATATTTGAAAAAGAAGCTCAAGTTTTAAAGTGAAATAGAAGTTGTGTTGAGGGAAAAATTAGATTAGCTATTGGTTTGGATTATGATGCCTTAAACAACAATAAGAAAAATGAAGGTGATAAAGGTAAAGCAATTGCAATTCAAGATGTCCCAGTTATGCTGAGAAAAGTTAATGCACCTTTGTTCAAGGTATGTGAAGTCAATTTCAGTGAAGTTGAGTTAGTCATCAAGCAAGAACTTTCAGATGAAGATGATGAAAAGAAAAATGAAGAAACCACTACTACTGCTGAAATCAAAAAGAAGACCATGGTCAATCAAGTCTCTAAGACACCAATCAAGAATGAGAATGCAGGAAAGAAAAAGAAGAACAAGAATGGGAAAATTGGAGTTAACAAGAGCAATAACTTTGCATTTGTTGCAGATGCTCCCAGAAAACAATACCAAAAGTATGGCTCAACCAATTTCCTAACTCACCTTTGCAAAGGCTGTTAGTGAGCTAAAAGTGGGAGCATACAAATATAATAAATCAAAGGCTGAAGATCCATATTCCTTCTGTGACAAATTTTATTACATTCCTTTCAATATGGAAGTGATGACAAGATGTCATAAACTAAGAGTAGATCTCAAAGAAGTTAAACTTGGGTCTACAGCTAAAAAGGAAAATGCAAATCAATCTTTGAACACTGTTCTTTCTGAGTCATCAAATTTTACTTCTGCAACTTCTATTAAAATGAAGAAAGTACCCAACACTGCTTGGGTAGCTAAACACACTTAATCCTCATTGTGTGCAGGGAAAAATGAAGAGAGTCATATGGATCATTGACATTGGATGCTCCAGACATATGACAGGTGATAAGGCCCTGCTATCACAATTTAAGGAGATGGCTGACCCATTGGTGACTTTTGGAGACAACAGCAAAGGATTCATAATGGGATATGGCAAGTTAATTTCTTGAAATATTGTTATTGAAGATGTAGCACTGGTAGATGGTCTTGAGGTGAATTGCTCGAGTGTCAGTCAATTCACAGACAAAGAATTCAAGGTTTCATTTGACAAAGAAGACTGCTCAATTATCAGCAAAAAGACTGGTAAAGTTGCTTTGAAAGGAGCAAGAAAAGGAAGCTTGTTTGTTGCAAATTTATACTCAGCAAATAAGGATGGTATATGTTGCTTCTACACCAAGGCATCTATTGAGCAAAGCAAGTTGTGGCACAAGAAACTCTCTCACCTGAATTATAAAACAATCAATACCTTGGTGAAAAAGGAATTAGTGAGAGACCTGTAAAACTTGGAATTTGATCTAGATGAAGTTTGTGAGGCTTGTCAAAAAGGTAAAATAAAAAGGTCCAGTCACAAAAGCAAAGCTATGAATTCCATAAGTGCACCTCTGCAACTTATTCACATGGACCTGTTTGGACTAGTAAATGTCTTATCTATTTCTAGAAAAAAATATGCACTTGTGATGGTGGATGACTACTCAAGGTATATATGGTAGAGTTTATACATTTAAAGGATGAAACTCCATGCATCATTATTGAACACATCAAGAAAATTGAGAAGCGGGTTGAAGATCAAAATTGTGTGAAAAGATTAAGGAGTGGTAATGGCACATAATTCAGAATGCAATCTTAACAGAATTTTGTAAAGACAAGGGTATTGTTCAAGAGTTCTCAGCTGTAAGGACACCTCAGCAAAATGGGGTAGTTGAAAGGATGAATAGAAATCTAGTTGAGGCTACTAGAATAATGCTGCAAGATGCCAATTTGCCAACAAGTTTTTGGGAGGAAGCTGTCAATATTGCATGCTACACTCAAACAGATATCTCATCAACAAAAATCTTTGCAAGTCACCCTACTCAATCTTGTCAAAAAGAAAGCCTACTTTAAAGCATCTGCATGTGTTTGGAAGCAAGTGTTTTGTTCTAAAAGATAACTCCGAATATGTGAGAAAATTTGACTCTAAAGTTTTTGAAACAATTTTTCAGGGATATTCATTGGAAAGAATTGCCTATAGAGTTTATGTGCTTGAACAAAAGAAAATTATGGAATGCATAGATGTGACTTTTGATGATGACAAGTGTCCAGGCTTAGAATGCCTTAATGAGAATGAAGTTGAAGCCCTTAAGTTTGAAAATCTGAACATTGATAGTGATTCTGAAGATGAAGCTGAGATCAACACAAGCAACAGAATGAATGAAGAGTCAACTAATCAAGTGAATCATGAGGATGAAAACTCATCTCATACACCTGAATTTGATAGCACAAACTCCAGGGGAGAAAGAGGAGAAAGTTTTGCAAGTCATGCCAATGGTGAAGAAAATGAAGAAAATTCAAGTCAACAAAATCACACCATAAAATGGGATAGGAATCACACAAGAGATGGAATTATTGGTGATCCAAATGCTGGAGGGAGGATTAGAAGTGCAACTGCAAATGAATGTCTACATGCATGCTTTCTTTTATAAATTGAGCCTAAAAAAACTGAGAAAGCTCTATTTGATCCCGATTGGATATCTGCCATGCAAGAAAAGCTAAATCAATTTAAAAGAAACAAAGTTTGGAAGTTAGTTCCTGCACCAAAGAACAGAAGCATAATTGGAACAAAGTAGGTGTACATGAACAAAATTGATGAGAATGGAATTGTAACAAGAAACAAAGCAAGGTTGGTTGCAAAAGGCTACTCACAGGAAGGACGAATTGATTATGATGAAACTTTTGCTCCAGTTGCAAGACTTGAAGTAGTAAGGATCTTTCTTGCAATTGTTGCATACTCAAGTTTTAAAGTGTATTAAATGGATGTAAATAGTGCATTCCTTAATGATGAGTTGGAAGAAGATGTGTATGTGCAACAACCACCTGGCTTTGAAGATCCAGAATTTCCATATTTTGTTTATCAACTGCTAAAGGCTCTCTATGGATTAAAGCAAGCACCTAGAGTTTACTATGATACATTGTCAAAATTTTTGCTTAACCATGGATTCAATAGAGGAACAATTGACAAGACTCTATTCTACAAGCAACATGGTGGTGATATGATCCTAGTTCAAATCTATGCGGATGATATCATTTTTGGTTCTACAAATGAAAAATTATGTCAAAGATTCTCAAGACTGATGCAGAGTGAATATGAGATGAGCATGATGGGAGAATTAAGTTACTTTCTTGGACTTCCAGTCAGTCAAAGAAGTGATGGAATCTTCATCAGCTAAACCAAGTACGTTAAAGATTTATTGAAGAAATTTGGAATGAATGATTGTTCACCTGCATCAACACCTATGTCTATAGCTACAAAGTTGGATGAAGATAAGAAAGGAAAAAGTATAGATATTTCTGGTTATAAAGGGATGATTGGATATTTGCTGTATTTGACTGCTAGTAGACCAGACATAATATTTATAACATGTCTGTGTGCAAGATTTCAAGCCAATCCAAAGGAATCACATTTGATGCTTGTGAAGAAAATTTTCAGATACTTAAAGGGAACACCAAACTTGGGATTGTGGTATCCTAAGGGAACTGGATTTGAAGCTGTTGGATACAAATATGTAGATTTTTCTGGATGCAGGGTTGACAGAAAGAGCATTAGTGGAAGCTGTCAATTTCTTGGATAAAAACTTGTATCATGGTACAGTAGGAAACAACAATCTATGTCAACTTCCACGGCTCAGGCTGAATACATAGTTGCTGGAAGTTGTTGTGCTCAAGTGCTTTGAATTATAAATCAACTAATGGATTATGGCCTAGTGTTACATAAAATTAAAATTATGTGTGACAATACTAGTGCCATTTTTATTGTTGCTAATCCAGTTAATCATTCTAGAACTAAACACATTGATGTAAGGTACCATTTTATTAGAGAACATGCTGCAAATGGTACCATTGAGCTCATTTTTATTCCAATAGAAAACAATCAGCTGACATTTTCACTAAACCTTTGGATAAAGCAACTTTCACTAGACTTGTTGGTGAAATTGGAATGTTAACTTATTCATCCTAAAAGCAAGAACTTAGCTAATATATTGCAGCAAATTAATTTCTAATAAATCAAAATTAATGTGATTTAGTTAGAAATTAACTAGAATATGATTAATAAATATTTTAGAATTCTCCGTATATTTATTTTTCAAAATTCAAAATTCAACTTAGAAATTTTCAAATTCTAAGAAAAACTGTCTAAATGTTAATTTACATTTTCAATATGTGAAACTAATATAAGAAAAAATCAAAAAAAACAAAATTATATAGAGAACTGAGTTCTAGATAAGTCTAACAGACTTCTCGACAAGTCATTTTGAGACTTCTCGATAGAGTTCTCGATAAGTCTTTTTTCCTGACTTCTCGAAGGATTTCTCGACAAGCCTCATTATGACTTCTCGATAAGTCTTGTAGAAATCTTGGCATATGATAATTCATAGAGTTCTCTACAAGTATACTTTTTAGACTTCTTGGTAACTTAAAACTGAAATAATTTAATTTAATGAATTATCTTAGTAAAATACTTTTGATATAAAATCATTCTAATTTTATTTTGATTTATTAAAAAAAAAATTGGAAAAATTCAGTCCATTCAGGAGAAACTGGGTATTTATTTGACATCTCGATAAGTCACTATCTAGTTCTCGATAAGAGTCAGAAAAGTGACATATCGATATGTATCTATTCTCTCACGTGACTTCTCGATAAGCAAATCCCAAACGTTTATTCCTACGTCTCGACAAGTCATTTACCTTTTTATATAAATACCCAGATATCTCGACATAACCTTTCTTTGCGCTTTCGAGATCTCAAGTGACCTAGTTTTTGTAAACCTTAATCGTTGTCTCTTGTTTCGAGCTCTTTCTCTTTCAAATCTCTTACCCGCTAAAATTTAAACACTTACAATGGCATCAAACACCGTTAGAGCTGTTATCCCTAAGGATGGAACAAACTACCTAGCTTTCACAGATGCTAACCAAACTCTTGACAGTTTCAAGAGCTTTGTCAAGTTTTTATTTGAGACATACTTTGCAGGTGCCTTGACTGCTAATCTTGTTCTGTACATGGATTTTTTCAATGACTTCTGGAATTCAGCTGTGGTTAGGACAATTGTGCATGAGTCTTAGGCTGTATCTATAATGGTGAATTGCTCAATCCAAGGCCAACAGGTGGAATTTGATGAGAATGATGTCAACAAGGCCCTGGGAATCCCTACTAATAGCATGTTGGAGGTACCAACTCAACAGGAGCTAGCTGAATTTATGGACTTCATAAATTACAGTAAAAGGATCAACCTTTCCAGCCTGAACAAGAAACATCTAAGGAGGGAATGGTCATTCCTGTTTGATTCAATAGTGGGAGACTTCACCTGCAGGAAGACTGGGCATGATACCATATCCAATACGGTTCAAAAGCTGGTTTTCTCCATGGCTCACAACCGGCACATTAATGCGGGGCTATTGATCCTAGAAGAACTCAGCACAAGGCTCACAATGCCTTTGGCCACAAGAGGTAAGGAATTTTTTTTCTAGGCTTATTATGTCTACTTTAAATCATAAAGTTCCAGACATACATTTACTTAATGGTATTGATAGAACCAAAATAGGCAATTGTAAACAAGTGTCTAAAATATTATTTGGTTCACTAATTACAAAAAATAAGGTACCTATAAGTCTGAGAATCACTAACTTTATGTTAGAAAGATTCAAGACTTACCCTTACCCTATGCCTGATATGAGGTCTAATGTCACATCTAGTACAATTATGGCTCCTGTGCCTATGGAAGTACAAACACAGGAACACCAATAGGGTCCTTCCATAACTAATACCCTTTATTCATTACCTTTAGAAGCTAGGAAACCAACCACTTCATCCTCTCAACAGGGTGGAGTGAGTAAAAAGAAGAGAAAGAATGCACCCTTAACTGTAATTACTGAGAGCGGTGAGGAACAAAAGGAAACTGATTCCAACCTGGTCAGAAAACCAAAGAAGACTAAGAAAGCTGAGTTGAACACTCAACTAGCCACCTCTGCATCTTTCCAACAGGATGCAGTTGTAATAGAGGGAATTAAATAGACTCTATGGGCACCTTCTCAACAAGATGTCTCTATTGAACAAAGCACTCTCCCTAGTGCACTTTGTACAGAGTCTGCACCCCAACTTGAGCATTATAAGTTGGTGAAAGAAGAAGTATGGTTGGCACACACATTTAGGGCACATCATTTGAAACTCCCTCTTTCACTCAGGGGGAGTTGCCAACACTCAATAAAAATATCACAAATCTTATATCTCAAATTTCTTATTCTTATAATAAAACACTTGAATCCACTTCTAAAGTGTTACCAAAATCAAGTGACACGGTTCATGAAACTGTGCTCGCCACCCAGGAATAATATTTAGTTGGTGAGACGCTACATGTTGGGGTAGACCTTGATGACGCCAACAAAAACACAGGGGTTTCATCAGTTTTTATTGAAGACCCTGTGATGGTACCAAATGCACCTTCATGTGTAAATTAATCTTCACATATTGAAAGGTTTAAGGGTAGTACTCCTTAGGGGGAGCTATCTAAATCCTCTCCAATTCAATTGAAGGTTCCTCAGGTAAGGACAACTCCCCTCAAAATCCTGGCTGAAATTGCATTGTCAATAGAAGTTGGGAGTCAAATGGCCAATGATCCAACTATTGGGGAGACAAGTATAGCACATTCAAGTGCCAGTTCTTTGCAAGAAGAACAAGGGTTTAAGACCATGGTACATGACAGTAATCTGGTCAAATCCCCTCCAATTTAAATGGAGGTTCCCATCATCGGTGAACAACACACTGTCATAACCGCAGTTCCTACTGTGAGTTCAACTGTGACTCCAGTCACAGGGTTACCTACTACCTCCATACCCTCCACCTCAAACTAAATAGACATTCCATCCACCTCAAACACTACACCACAACCTTCCCACCTTATCTCTCAATGGTTGCAAGATACTTAAGCCCAACCTACCACAGTTAAGATCTTTTGGTTGAGCAACTTGCAGGACTAGCAAATATTTCCCAAAAACTCCTTACTACAGATATGTCCAACCAAGACTATCAAGCCATACTGCTTTCATACATGGAGGATGTTGAGGAGCAATAGGAGAAAATTGCAGATGAAGCAGATGGTAATGTGGATGCATGGCTATCTAAGGATTTCACAACAACAATGGAGGAGGCCTTAGCAAAATTTAGGGAGGAATATATCATAATTTTGAGTAGTAATTCTAAGGTTCTCACTCCTCGGGAGGTGTATGATGCTGTGACAGAGGTGTATAAAGCTCAATTGAAGGCCTTTCATCATATTGTAAGAGCCATGGAAAGCACTCTGGTCAAACATCAAAATGAAGTAAAGAAATTGATCAATGACAGGAATGATGAGCTGATGCCAACTTTTCAAGAAATCAAGACCAAGTTCAACAGATTCACAGACAGACTTCAAGCTCTCTCTCTCACTCCTGTAGAAGAAAATGTCCAAGCTCAACAAATATTTCATAGCTCTACATGAAGTTATTCATAAGCAAATCACTCAACATAATGATTCAAAGGTCAAGATGGATAAACTTTACCAAGGTAGAGTTGAACCTTCATCTTTGGTCATTGAGGAGGTGAATAATGTTGTGCAGAATTCTATTGGTTCTTTGGCAGCATCAGGCCCACAAAAATCCTTGTCTATATCAACACCCCTACAAATCAAAAATTTGCAAGATCAAATCTCATCCCTCCAATATTCAAATGCTTCTTTGACAGCTCAAGTTTCCCAACTAACAACTTTGGTGCAGAGTCAACAGAAGGATATCAAGTCCCTAGTAGACTCCCACAGACACCTACAAATGCAAAATTCAGTCTCTTTGGGAGCTATTATGGGTGCTTTGAACATTCCTCGCCTTGCGCTGCCAGAAGCTGTTGTGCCAGAAATTCCTAGTCCTCTACTCCTGCCTGCTAACAAGACTAAAGGGGAGATATAAGCTAGAGTACAAAAATCAAAAGAAGTTGGACTACAAAAATCAACACTACACTCTGGCCAAAACTCTACTCAAGTTAAAATTACTCAAGATGTTAGTAGAGACAAACTCCAAAAAGCTGCAGAAGGACCTTGTCAAGACAAAGAGTTTAATGAGCTACTCACTGTGCTGAGAGTCTCTCTTCATAATAACTACATCACCTACAAAAGAGCTTTGGTCAACAAAATTAACTTTCAGAGAGTGGTATTGGTGAAAAGGGAAACTTCATGGAGAAAAGAATAGTTTCCAATGTCAATGATTGTGATTTAGATATGTGTCCACAGGTGTCTCTCTCAAATCTTCAATCCATGAGAGCATCTGAGCTGGATGTCATAATTGATAGGGTCAATTCAGTTATTCCAGAGGACACTCAACTGCTAAATAAACTAAAAAAGGATGAGATAGCTACTTTTTCTACAGCCTGTCTTTATCCCAGCAAGGGGTGGCCTACATCTGTTCTCAAACCAGAAAATGCAAATACTTCACAATCCCCAAAAACTGTGTTAGGGTTAATCTCAGACTGACATGACATTGAAAACAGATCTAAAGACCAAGAAGAAGAAGATATCTGAAGATGAGGAAGTAATAAGAATTTTAGGAAGATATTTACAGAATGCTGAAATTATGTTGCCAAATACTCAATTCAAAACCAAAGATGACTTGGATGATGATGAGCAGAAGAATAATGAGAAAAAATCTTCTGGTTCAAATCCAAGTCAATCTCTCAAGGCAACTGGCAGTAAGGTGGATGACAAGAAAAAAGGATGATAGAAAGAAGGGAGATGAAAGCAAGAGGAAGAAAAGGGGAGGAGAAGAAGGTACCAAGAAAAATGTCCAATAGATTCAAATCTCACAAACTCAAACCTTCAAGCTAAGCCAAACACCATCTCAACCAATCCCAATTCAAAAGCCTAAATTCCAACTCAAACAAACTACAAACACCTTACTCAAAATACCAATCAGATCCAGCCAAGTCACACTAAAGAAAATCACAAACCTACCTTCATTCAAGCTTCCAACCAAAACCCACTTCAAGATTGTTGGAAGAAAACCTAAGGAAATGCAAGCTGATGCTGGTGTCATTCAATCAAGATGATTTTCTACCTCTAAACATGAGCATAACATATGATGTTACCTAAATAATTACTCATTGGATGAATGGCTCAAGCTGGTGGAAGCTCTAAGAGGGAGAAATAATTGAAGAACTTCATGTACTAGTAAATCTCAAGGACCTCATTAGGAAAGAACCAAGATATGAAAAAATCACTTGATGGTTGTAATTGTTGAACTTATATAATCATCAAATGTATAAATGTTTGTATTTGTCAATCTGTCAATTTTTATGTAATTGATTTTAGCTTGGGGTTAGTCTTGTTATCAAGCATGAATTTGTGTTAAGCAATCTTCTCACAAATTGGGGGAGATTATGGTGCAAGACATGCATGTATAATAACAAGACTAGGTCATATTGACAACCCTAAGATTTAGTTGTTTGATTATCAAATTTGTATTATATATTGTATTTCGTGAGTCTGTAAAAATAATAGAAGATTAGACCGAATTATTTTTCTGTGAACAGATTCAAGCTAATGAATAAATTCTAAAAGAAGATCAATCCATGATCATGCCTCAGAGAAAAGTGTAGAAGCCTGGAATTGAATAAAACTGTTCTATGAAAAATGTTCTAAGTCAAGATATCGACAACTCACAGATCAAGTTATATCGAGAAGTCCAGAATAGCTTATCGAGAAGTCCAAAATGGCTTATAGAGAAGTCTAAGAGATATCGACAAGTCAAATGAAGATGTAGAGAACTGGAGATATCGACAGGTCATTTTTGCAGGTAGAGAACTCAAATATATCGACAATTTAAATGAAGATGTGAAGAATTGAAGATATCGACAAGTTAATTTCTCATATAGAGATCTCAAAGATATCGACAAGTCAAAATGGATATAGAGGTCTCAGAGATATCGACAAGTCATTTCTACATGTAGAGATCTCAGACATATCGACAAGTCATTTCACAAGCAAAGATCTAGAGACCTCGAAAAGTCAATTATACTTATAGAGAACTCAGAGATCTAGATAAGTCATTATACTTATCGGGATGTCACTTCTCTATTAAACAAACTGGAGATCTCGAAATGCCTCTCAAGTACAGAATGCAGACAAGTTAAAGATTCAAGATTATTAGTCAACAAATAATCTATTCAACTAGATTCAAAAGTCTACAAAGTAGCTGAAAGAATACAAGATCAAGGGCCAAGATTAACTGGACAAAGGATGGTCACAGACCTGCAAGATTTTGCACAGATTTGCTAAGCTGGAAATGGAAATAGAAAAAGGTTTCTTTAGAAAGTAGTTTAGTACATTTTAGTGCAAGTCTTGTAAACTCATGCTGCCAGTCTATAAAGCATGCACTGGTCCTTAGTTCATAACAAGACATATCAAATTTTCTTGTATTCTCTCAAGATAGAAGTTGTGTTCTTATTGTCTTAGGAACCCAGAATTTGTAGTAAGACAAACTTAATTAATACAAATTAAGTGAGTTTTGAAATACCGTGCTTGTTGATTTATTTCTCCAACACAATATCTCTACAAATATAAACTACTTTGTTCACACAATATCCAAAGAAGATTAAAAAGGCTAAAAATCCAAGAAACACCTTCACCCCCCCTTTCGGAATTTTTAATAATTAAAATCACTTTCTGTAATTAAAATAAATAGAAAATATGATTTTTAAATATTTTTTAAAACATGAATCCAAAATATGAAAATTCTGGATACTTCGGGGACCTAACTGTTTCTCTTTCAAAACTACAGGTACTAAACTTCAATTTTGTACAAGGTTCACCGTCGATTCGCCGGAGTTTGGCCAGAGAACACGATTCCGGCCACCTCAGGCCACAAAACTCTCCAAAATTAAATTACAGGCTACCAGGAACTTATACATGCAATCAAATCAACCAAACAATCAAGGGTTTGGCCGGAAAAAGTCCAAGAAACTCGCCGTCTCCAGCGAGCTCTGTTTTCTCCGGCCTGGTTGAACCAGGAATCTTCTGTTCATGCCACCTAGCTCAATCGATTGCTCTCTTCACGATCTACTTTTTCATGTAAACAAATCAATTCAATAACCCCTGGGGAAGAAACCCCCAAATTCAATTAAGAACATTCAAACGGGTTATAAACCCTAATTTTAAAATTTGAAATTAAAACTCAATTTTGAACATGTTATTGAACTGTAAATCAGTCATATAATATACCAAAATCATCAGAAAGAAAAGCTCTACAACATGCAATCATCAAATCATACAAACAAAATCTCGAACAAAAAATCATATTTTAATTCAAAATAATTCAAAATTAAATAAAAATATAGAAAATAAACCTTTGATTCTGTAGTTATGAAGCTTATTGATTTTGATAGTACACCTTAAGACCTTCATTTTGAATACTCGAGCTTTCCGAACAGAGTTCAATAACACCTCCAAAAGCTTGTTTGATTCTCAGAAACTTAATGAATTTAGGGTTTTTCTCTATAAAATTATATATTTAACTGTTTGCAAATGATTTTCTGTATAAAATAAAATACGGCAAGGGATATTTATATTTACGGAATATTAGTACCCCGTTGGATCATACCGGATATAAAATAGTACGTTTATTTGAGAGAACAGATCCAAAACAGTACCGGTTTTAGGATAATTATCCAAATCTATACATTTTGTAACTGCGGTCTTGGTCGCAGCGCCTTGGTTACACGTATTACGAGAAGATAATATAATAGTTTAATAAAAAGTTCCCGTTTCTCGAAAGTACGGGTTTTATCAATTTACCGAAACGAATTTTATATCGAAAATATTGCGCCGGGACCCGCATGGGGAAAACCGTACTCCGGATCGAAAAGGTCAAAATATAGAAAATGCTCAAAATATTGCAATTAGTTTAGCAAGGAGTTTTTGGAAGAGTTTCAGGTTGTAAAAATGGTTGAAATCGGTTGGTTCTCGATTATACAAAATAATTTATAAATACTCGGAAAAATAATTTATTAAATCCATAATTCTTTTATAAAGTCATATAACAACATAAAAATTAATATAGAGATATGATAATTATCTATACTTTATTTTGGACATATAAAAATTTAAAATACTCAAATTTTATCATATTTAAATATCCAAACACATATACCACTTAAGAAATAATTCACAGGATAAATACAGAATATTAATTAATTAGCAAAAATAATTACACGATATATCCCAGATATTACATTAAAGGTTATAGAATCTGGTCACTATTTGAAAATAGGGTTATACTTGGTGGAAATGTAGTCTTTGATGAAAATTCTATGTGTAATTCTACTGTGAAGTCTACCGTTGTTTAAGAAAGTGATGATGTTGAGAAATAAGTCGAGCAAGGAGTCACTCAAGATGATAGTGAACCACAACAGGAAGTTCAAGAACCATAGTCAGAATTAGAATCATCAGTTTTATCATTACCGGTAGTGAATCAGCACAGTTTGGCTCTTGATCGATCGAGGAGAGCTAATTATGGGGTGCCTCCAAAGAAATATAGTTTTGTGATGGAATATGCACTATAGGTTGCTGAAGAGATGGATCCTAGCTCTCATGAGCCATTCACTTCAAAGAAGCAGTTACATGTACTAAGTCTTCAAAATTGTTTGCTGCAATTGGAGACAAAATAGAGTCACTTCAGAAGAATAAGACTTGGGAATTGGTCAAGCGGCCTCGAGACAGAAAGATTGTCACTTATAAATGGGTCTACAAGAAGAAGGAATAAGAAACATCTCTTGAGAATATCAAGTATAAAGCTCGGTTAGTATCAAGTACAATGTGATTTTTTTCGCCAGGGCCAGATACACTTCCATCAGGGTGCTACTAGCAATAGTTGCACATCAGAATATGGAGCTTGAACAACTTGATGTGAAGATAGCTATTCTACATGAAGAGCTGGAAGAAGAGATATACATGACTCGGTCAGATGATTTTCAGGTCCCTAGTAAAGAAGACTATAGTCCTTGTATGGACTAAAGCAGTCTCCGAGGCAGTGGTACAAGAAATTCGACAGCTATATAATAGGTATTGGTTACACCGTATGATTGATGTATTTATTATAGTAATACAACAAATGGCTCTTTAATTTATCTGGTCATGTATGTGGATGAAATGTCGATAGATGAAGAGAACAAGTCTGATGTTCAGAAGTTAAAGGGTCTTCTTAGTGCTGAGTTTGAGATGAAAAATTTAGGTGCGACTTGGAAAAACATGGGAATGGAGATTTATAGGGATAGAAGCAAAAGAAAACTCTTCTTGTCACGGAAGGGAAACATTCAGAAGATTTTGTCAAGGTTTGGCATGTCTACAAAAAAGCCCATACATACTCCTAGTGCTGCAAATGGTTATATGTTCATTTCTTATGCACCTAAGTCTTTTGAGGAGAAGGATTATATGTCTCGAGTTCCCTATGCTAGTGCAGTAGAAAGCTTGATGTATGCAATGGTCTGCACTAGACCCGATCTTGCACAAACTGTTAGTGTTGTTAGTAGGTTTATGGGTGATCCAGGCAAGAAGCATTGACAAGCTGTGAATAGGGTTTTTCGGTATTTAAAAGGTACATCTGATGTTGGTCTCATTTATGGAGGTGATACAAAGTGTTTAGTGACAGGGTTTTCAGACTCTGATTATGCTGGAGATGTTGATGGTAGAAGGTCTATGATTGGTTCTGATTTCACTCTGTGTGGTTCAATTGTCAGTTGGAATGCTACTCTGCAACCTACCGTGACTTTTTTTTACTATTGAAGCAGAGTACATGGCATTGACAGAAGCCGCAAAAAAAGGGATCTGGTTGAAATGTCTAGTCAGTGATTTGGGTCTACATAATGATCATGCTACAATGTATTGTGACAGTCTCAGTGCAATCTGTTTAGCGAGGGATCAGGTCCATCATGAGCGGACTAAGCATATAGATGTAAGATATTATTTTATGAGAAGTGGGGAGAGAATCAAGTTGAGAAATGTGGGTACTGCTGATAACTCAGCTGATATGCTCACCAAGCCGGTTCCATGTAACAAGTTTTAACATTGTTTGAACTTGCTAAATGTTCGAAGTTGTTGACTTCCCATTTAGGGCAATATCTGAGGCATCAGAATTTTTTCTGGTACATCTGGCATTATTATGGTGCATCTAGTACATCTATATTTTGTGGGAGGATTCAAGTCAATGTGGAGATTTATTAGAATATGTCTTGAATCTGTTTTTTAGAGGTTATCTATTTTGAGTCTATTTTTTGGGCTCATCTGGAACCGCCTAGGGAGTGTTATATAAACTCTCTAGGGCAGAACTTAAACGTATGATGTAATATGTATCCTCAAGATCAATAAAAATTTTATCTTCTGTCTATTTGTTCTTTCCTTACGTTTACTATAATCTTTCTTATTTCCGTTATAACAATATACTTGAATATTGATGGTTCGAACCTACAACTTCGATACATGAGTGCGTTTAATCATAACTAAAAAAATTGATATCAGATTTTTTTTAAAATATATTAAAATTAACTAATAAATTGATTAGATCAAAATTTAAAAACTCAAAAAATATATGAACTTTATGTTTAACAAAGAGTAGTCCTGGGGTATCAGTTCAAATAAAATGTATCACTTTTTTTATTTTAAAATATATATTTTTATATTCAATTAGTATTTTTATTTGATACTTCTTATTATTAATATATATATATATTAGTTTAAATTATTATTATTGTGAATATAATATAAAATGTAATAATATTGATTCAAATAATAGTTGATTATGGTCGCGCATAGCGAAGCTCATTTGCCTAGTTATTCTTAATTGTGACTTTTCATTTGTTACTTAACACACTGTAGAAGGGGGTTGAATACAGTGTATACTACAATCAAATCGAATTAAGAACACAAGTATAAAACACATAATAATCTTATTAATGAAACAATATTACAATGAAATCGTTCTCTCTCAGTGATGAACAAATATCACGAGAGCTGCTAGGGTTACAATTAATAATATTCTCGATTATAATAACACTTATAGTGTAAACCCTATGTTGTGTTTATATAGACACACAGTTACAAGATAATCTTCTAATCGATATAGAACATAAGTCTGCATCCTAAAATATATCAATTAGTTATCTTTTCCTCCAAGTATTCTATTCTTAATAGAATTCTTCTCCATGCATATCTCTTCTTGTGTTTGCCTTAATCTTCTTTCCTTCAATCAGCCGCCTTCCTTATCTGAACATCTTCTTAAGTCCTGATATTATCTCCTGATAAATATCTTCTGATATCTTAAGTTATGATATCTTAAGTTTTGACTTCAGTATAAGTACTGATTTCCAGTTAAGTCCTGATTTGTCCTGTTAGTTAAGATCTGAAAACTAAACACAAATCACTATTATACATGACATCAAAAATATATCTAACAATCTCCCCCAACTTGTAAATTAGCATAATATACAAGTTTAATAGATATTTGATGATGTCAAAAACATTAAGTACAAATGCATATGAGAATTTGACTAAGTAACTACAACTCACAGTCCTTGTAGCTTTTACCATCCTTAAAGTCTGATATCAGCTTTAGCCTGTATATCCTTCAAAATTTATCAGCTGTAGTTCTTGACTTGGCTTCAGTGTGTAATCTCTTTAATGTCAGGAGTTATTCTGAGATAGTTCTTCAACAGACTTCTCTCAGCATATTCAAGTTCATTCTGCATCCTCCTTTTTGCATCTTTAAGTTCAACTGTATCTTCACATGTTTGAAAGATAGCAGCCCTGAGATCATTTATTTATGCTTTCCTTATATCCTGATCCAGTCTGATGACATAGGCTTTATCAGACTCTACATTGAATTCAAGACCTTTAATACCAAGAAATGTAGTGATGATTTTGGCGGTATTAGGATTCATCTCAACTATATCACCATTGTGAGCTCTGTACTTAGGATAGTATGGCCTGTCAGACTTTACAGAGTAAAGTTTCTTCTGCCTTTGAATATCAGATTTTAAGTAACTGGCAGCAGCATCTGTTGACCTGTTTTTCACTTGAAGTAGAAATAGCACATGTTGCAATTCTTCAAAGTACTTCAAACGAATAACATTCTTTCTAATCTGGAATACCCTCCCATCTGTCATGAAGTATAGCATGATATCTTCTTTTAGCACAAAAAGGTAAACCATTTGTACAGACTCCAGTTGATTCAATCTTTCAGGAGTTGTTCCCACTCCTGGTTCACTCAAAGAAGTTGGATCCGAGGTAGTATTATTTACTCTCTTTTCTTTAGAACTACCCAATCCTGATTTGTCTCTAGCTTCCTTTCCTCGAATAACTCTTGCTTCAAAACCACTTGATGTAGTCTTCAAAGGTTGAGTAGATTGTTGAGCTTTAGTAAACCCAGGTAGTAGAATTTTTGAAGGTTTAACATGAGCAATGTCAGAGGTTTCCTTTTATTTATCTTCTGATATCAAGCCAACTTGAGCTCTGTCAGAGGTTGCTTGCTTCATTGTAATATCAGAATTTACTAAGTCCTGATCTTGAACAATATGAGCTATGTCAGAGGTTGTTTGATTATTCTTCTTCTTCAAAATCAGACTAGTATCTTCATCAGGATTTACTTCCAGATCCATAATTGGCATATAAACCTTTACAGGTTCATCAACTTTTGCTTTGCCCTTGAATCTGGGATCTACCTCTACTTGTGATTGGGTTTTGGATTCAGATTTGGTTGCCTCAGAGTTTGTCTTCTCTTTAATCACAATGCCCTTAGGCTTTGGAGGTTTCTTTGCAGTAATAGAAGCTTTAGACTTAAATTTGTCATTTTCTGCTTTAAGTCTGGCTTCTTCTTTCTTCATACTTTCAAAGTCCATTCCTAGATTGTCTTTGAGAAATAGTCTTTTTGAAATTTCTTCCACCAGCTTCTGTAACTTGGGGTCTTGATAGTATACTGTTGTTTCCTTCCCCTTAAGCTTCAGTGTCTGCATAAACTTCTGTGATTCTTGACTTTCACCCTGTATCAGAACATCAGGATTAGTCAGAACTTGCTTATCGGAACTTTTTTTTCTAACAACATCAGAGCTTGATCTCTGTGTAGAAGTTCCTGCTTTCCTGGATGAAAAGCCTTTGCCTTGTCCATGACCTCTACCCTTCCTGCTTTCCTGGATGAAAAGCCTTTGCCTTGTCCATGACCTCTACCCCTTTCAGAGTTTCCCTGGTCATCATTTCCATCATCCTTTTTCTTCAGTGCTAAATCAGATTTGCATTTGGACTTAATCACTTTCTCCCCCTTTTTGGCATCATCAGGTAATAGGAGAGAGAGAAGTAATTCCACTGAAGATTGGATTTCATTTAGTTGAACTTGTTGAGAAGCTTGATTCTTTAGTACTTCATCAATCTGAGCTTGATGTTTCTCCTGAGCTTTCTCAATAGTCTCAACTCTGGTAAAGGTAGGTTCAGATGCATGAACCCGTGCTTCAATTGTTTCCTCAAACCATCAAAATTTATTATTGACCATTATTAAATCAAAACATTCATCATAGGATAAAGTTAAAAATGATGAAGTAAGGATTAACAAATTGCAATTAAAACATGCAAAGTCACATAATTTGAGAAACAAGGACCAAATCTTGCAATTTAAAGTAAATTTCATTAATATATCAAATGAGTACATTTCATGAAATCTATCAATTACATGCAAAAATTACAAGATATTCCTATTCGAAGAATTCTTAACATCAACAGCCTTAGTTCTAGTCTAAGAAGACCTAACGACTAGCTCCTTCTGCTGTTGACGAAGAACACTGCAAGACGGATGATTCGTTCTTGCTGACGGAGAGCTTCTCTCCTTTCCTCTTCCAGACGATCACAATGGAGATGATAGACCATGTAAAAAAATAAGAGGTCTGTGTGAACCTCTTGTGGAACTGAGTTCCAGATCTCTTCAGGAATGACAGTTACATGCCACTCCTGTCGCCAATCATCACAACTCAACTCGATATTGAAAGTATCATAGTTCAGGAGCAAGTTGAAACGAACCATGTTTTTGATGAGTATGTAAAAAGAGTGAGTTTGTGAGAAAATGGAAGATGTATTAGCTGAAATGAATAGTTGGTTTAAATACCCAATATAATACCAAGAGACGCGAGAAGTATTTAATAATTACAGGTAAAAATGATGATACCTCGTCTCCCTAGACCAATGTGTAATAATAACAGTCAGTAAATGATCTAAAGCCAGAGTTAATGGGCACGGGAAATAATAACAATTACTGTGCATATGTAGGTTTTCAAGACATACACGTTAACCACTAACCCATAATGATTATGACTGATTTATCTCACATAAACCAATATTCAAATAAAATATAACCGTTCAAGTATTGACTTAAAAAATAAATCAAGGAAATAAATGCTGCCTTGTCAGCATCAGAACTTGATTATTATCAGAATTTAAAAGTCATCAGAATATGGCTTCTTTACTCAAAAAGTGAATGTTTATTTCTGTAATTCTTCACACAAATACTGATATGGTTTCAACAGAACTTAATCATCAGAACTTCCATTAGAACTTGTCCTCAGAATTTATGCAACTGACACTTAAACTGTTCATCTAAAACAACATTGATCACCACAGTAATTTTCATCATTCATATGGAGTGTAAGTGTGTGCATTAAGCTAAATATCAGACAAAGAGTAAAGTCTGATTCACTTCAGTACATCTTAGAAATAAGGCATAACTAAGAACTTTGTTAAAATATGTCATTAGTTTGAAGTCTACTCTAGAATGAGTTCATGCATGAATCCACCTCAACTGTTTTGTGCTCATTTTATGCATCTTTTGAAATTCCTTTTTACAGTGGCATCTCAGTGTAAGTGAGTCACGACTGCTTATCAGAATTTATATAGTTATCAGAGTATTTCTCCAGTAATCAGAGAATGTGAAAAGTCACCAAGAAAATTTTATTTTGCTTTTCTAATGCATATTACTTAATACCAGCAATGCACTTGGGTCTTCCCTTCCACATATATTTTTCTCTAGATCTCAAAGGAGTACCTGATATTTATTTATTTTATTTTCTTTTTCTTTTGATAAGTGAGGCTTATCAGCACTTAGTACATCCATAAGATTTACCAACATCAGAACTTAACAGATAAGAAGCAGTATTCTAGTTTTTGACTTAGTAATAAGATACACAAAGTAAACCTAACCAAGCTCAATATCAGAATTTGCTTGTGTTAAAAGATTTCCACATAAACAATTACTTCAAACATGGGATCTTTAGTATATTAAAGACTACTAGGTCAGTATCTAGCACAGTTATCCTCATTGGATTGAATAGTCACAGAAACATTCATATAACTATCAGAGTTTAGAAATTCATATCAGACAACAATCAGCACTTAGGTAAATTTCAATTTAAGCACAGATTACATAAAGAGAGTAATATCTGTAAATACTGATCATAAAGTCTGATGTATCAGAACATAAACTAAGCAGATTTAGAGAAAGAACCTAAAACCATTCCAAGTTCATTTACCAATCTTGTAAAAGTAGCTTCACATCGTGGTTTTGTGAAGATATCTGCTAGTTGTTGATCTGTTGGAACAAAATGCAATTCCACTGTACCTTCCATCACATGCTCCCTTATGAAGTGGTATCTAATGCTGATGTGCTTTGTCATTGAGTGTTGAACTGGATTACCTGTGATAGCAATAGCACTTTGATTATCACAGTAAATAGGGATTTTAGAAAATTCTAACCCATAATCCAGTAGCTGATTCTTCATCCAAAGAATCTGTGCACAACAGCTTCCTGCAGCAATGTACTTTGCCTCTGTAGTTGATGTGGAAATTGACTTTTGTTTCTTGCTAAACCAAGAAACTAATCTGCCTCTAAGAAATTGGCAGCTTCCACTTGTGCTTTTCCTGTCAATTTTCCACCTTGCAAAATCTGCATCTGAGTAACCTATTAGCTTAAAGTCTGATTCCCTAGGATACCACAATCCCAGATCAGCTGTACCCTTAAGGTACTTGAAAATTCTTTTCACAACTGTTAAGTGAGGTTCTCTTGGATCTGCTTGAAATCTTGCACAAAGACAGGTAGCATACATGATATCAGTTCTACTTGCAGTTAGATAGAGTAATGAGCCAATCATACCTCTGTAATCAGTAATATCTACTGATGTACCAGTATCCTTATCCAATTTTGTTGCAGTGGCCATATGAGTGGATGCACTTGAACAATCTTGCATTCCAAATTTCTTCAACAAATTTCTGGTGTACTTAGATTGACAAATAAAAGTTCCTTCTTCATTCTGCTTGACTTGAAGGCCCAGAAAATAGCTAAGTTCTTCCATCATACTCATTTGATATCTTGACTGCATTAGCTTAGCAAACCTTTTATAAAGTCTGTCATTTGTAGAGCCAAAAATAATATCATCAACATATATCCGCACCAAAAGTAATTCCTTTCCATGGTTGAGATAGAATAAAGTTTTATCAATAGTCCCTCTGTTAAATCCACTTTCCAGAAGAAACTGAGCTAATTTCTCATGCCATGCTCTTGGAGCTTGCTTAAGACCATAAAGTGCTTTATCAAGTCTGTAGACATGATTAGGAAATTTTGAATCTACAAAACCTGGAGGTTGTTCAACATATACTTCTTCTTCCAATTCTCCATTAAGTGTTGCATTCTGAGTAAAACAAGCAGTCTACACAGCTTCAGCCCAAAAGTAGGTTGGTAACTTTGCTTCATCAAGCATAGTTCGTGCAGCTTCAATAAGAGTTCTATTCTTTATTTCAACAACTCCATTTTTCTGTGGAATTCCAAGAGCAGAAAATTCCTGCTTTATTCCATGGTCTTTGCAGGACTCTTCCATAATCATATTCTTGAACTCAGTGCCATTATCACTTCTTAAAATTTTCACGGAGTCTTTGAACAATTTATCCAGTTGTTTGACATGATCAATCAAGATAGATACAGTTTTACTTTTTGTGTGCAAGAAATACACACATGTGTATCTGGTAAACTCATCTACTATGACCATAGCATATTTCTTCTTTGCAATAGACATAACATTCACTGGACCAAATAGATCAACATGTAGTAGGTGATAAGGCTCAAGAATTGAAGATTCAGTCTTCCTCTTGAATAAAGATGTTCTTTGTTTTGCCTTTTGACATGAATCACAAAGGCCATCAGGAGCAAATACTGATTTTGGCAGTCCTCTCACAAGATCTTTCTTGACTAGTTCATTTATATTGCTGAAATTTAAATGAGAGAGTTTCTTGTGCCAATCCCAGCTTTCTTCAATTGATGCTCTACTTAACAGACAGATTACAGAACCATCAGAACTTGTTGAAAGCTTGGCTTCATAAATGTTACCATGCCTGAATCCCTTTAGAACAACTTTGCCTGTAGATTTGCTTACAACTTCACAGTGTTCTTCAAAGAAATCCACATGATAACCTCTGTCACAAATTTGACCAACACTCAGCAGATTGTGTTTAAGTCCTGAGACTAGAGCTACTTTTTCAATGATGACATTCCCAAGATTGATATTGCCATATCCCAGAGTTTTTCCCATGTTGCCATCTCCATAAGAAACTCCTGGGCCAGCTTTCTCCACAAAGTCTGATAACATGGCTTTATTTCCAGTCATATGTCCTGAACATCCACTGTCCAGAACTAAGATGTTTTTCCTGTTGCCCTGCAATCACAAAGACCACTAATGATTAGTTTTAAGGACCCAGACTTGCTTGGATCCTTTGGCCTTATTAAGTTTGTTAACATTTACAGCGGATTTAACATCAGAGTTTATGTTAACATTTTTCTTATCAAAATTTACAGTATCAGACTTTGCATCAGAACTTACACTAGAAGGAATGAGACTAACTTTCTTTAAAGAAGGTTTTATTTGATAATAATCATAGTACAAACTATGATATTCCTTACAAGTATAAATGGAATGCCACAAACTACCACAATGAAAATAAGGATTTTTTGGCTTAAACCTAACAGACTGACTCTTAACTCCTAACTTAGAAGGTAAGGAGTTTATATTCTTATTCTTCCTGCAAAAAGAAGCCAGATGGTTAGAATTTCCACAGTTATAGCATTTCTTTCCAGGAGCATTAGGAACAGGCTTATAATTATTGCTTTTATTCACACCTTCCTTTCCATTCATATTTTTCCTAGGTGGCTTTACCTTGTTTACATTCTTAATCTCTTTCAGCTTATACTTAAGCTGCTTCTTTGTCATTAAGCCTATGTTAACCTCAGCTGGTTTATCCTGTTTTAATTTGTCAGAAGTTGACTCTGCTTTAACTTCTGTCTCAGTATCTTTCATCTGTTCAGAATCAGGCTTTATAGTTTTAGCTACAAACTTAACAGGATTTACCTTTGGCTTATTAGCCTGTTTAACAATAATTGGCTTAATTTGTTCAGTTCCTGTTTCACTTTTATCATCTCCATAACCTAAGCCCTCTTTCCAGTTTCCACTAATTAATAAATTATGAGTTGTTCTGCCAGAGTTAGTCCAAGTCCTGATAATCTCTCTTTCCTTTTTTAACTCAGTTTTTAGAGATTGATTCAATTTTAACATTTCATCTATAACATAAAAAGCATCATCTCTTTCTTTCTGAGTTTGATGGAACATAATTAACTCCTTTTCTAAATATTCATTCCTTTTCTTAAAAGCCAGATTTTCAGAAGTTAACCTATCACATGTTAAAGTCTGATCTCTATAACTAATGAATATGGTTTTAAGATAAGATCTCAACTCAGTAATATCATCAGTATGAAAAGCATAAGTTGTTTGAGGTACCTTTAACTCAGAAGCATCAGAACTGCTATCAACATTTACCATCAAGGCATAGTTCACCTCATTATCGGAATCTGAAGTGTATGTCCAGCTTTTCTTCTTTGTGACAAGTGCATTGCCTTTGTCACCTTTTCCATTCTTGCAATTAGGAGATATGTGGCCTTTCTCACCACAGTTGTAGCATTTAACATTTGAGAAATCTCCTCTGTCAGACTTTCCTGCTTTGCCTTCAGATTTTATGAATCCCTTCTTATCAGAACTTCCACTTTTCCTGGAAAACTTCTTTCCCCTTCTGAATTTCCTGTAGGCTATATTTGTGATGCCCTTCACCATAAGAGCACACAATCTCATCATCTCTTCATCAGCATCCATCTCAGATAGACTTTCAGTTTCTGAATCCTCATCATCATCAGAACTTGATAAATCTGAATTAGACTTTGTAATGAGAGCCTTTCCTTTGCCTTTCTTTGAGATAGCCACTTTGGGGGATTCGTCCTCAGCCTTAAGAGCAACTGTTCTTGACTTTCTCCCATGCCTCTTGCTTCTTTGATCCATCTCAAGTTCATGAGTCTTGAGCATACCATAAATTTCATCAAGAGTTGTTTCACCTTTAAATCCCAACTTTCAGGAAGAGCTAAAAGAAATTTAAGATTAGTATCTTCAAGATCATATTCCTTATCCACCTGTGACAGATCATTCAAGAGTTTGACAAATCTGTCATATAAACCAGTCAATGACTCATCAGGTTTTGAGTCAAAGTGCTCATACTCTTGAGTGAGTATAGTCATCCTGTTCTTCTTAATTGAGTCAGTTCCCTGGCATCTTATCTCCAAGGCATCTCATATCTCTTTTGCAGTCTTGCAGTTAATTACCCTGTTTGACATGACATTATCAATGGCACTATGCAGCAAATGCCTTACCTTTGCATTCTTGGCAATAGATGAGATATCTTCAGCTGTATATTTACTTTTCTCCTTTGGTACAGTCTATGCTGGCTGATCTGCAACTACAACAGAGAGCTTGGTTGGCTTATGTGGTCCTTCATTAATTCTTTCAAGGTATTTTGGATCTGTAGCTTTCAGAAACATAGTCATCCTCACTTTCTATATGGGATACTCAGAAGGTTTCAGTATTGGAACCCTAATAGTCTCATATCGATTATGGAATTGAGTCTTTGGAGTTTCTTCAGTTTTGATGGGCTTGGTTGGAGTTTTCTCTTCTTCAGACATGATTGTGTTTGGATCTTTATTGTATACGTGTTAACAGATTGCTCTGATACCACTTGTTAGGTCACACACACCGTAGAAGGGGGTTGAATACAGTATATACTATAATCAAATCGAATTAAGAACACAAGTATGAAACACATAATAATCTTATTAATGAAATAGTATTACAATGAAACCGTTCTCTCTCAGTGATGAACAAATATCACGGGAGCTGCTAGGGTTACAATTAATAATATTCTCGATTATAATAACACTTATAGTGTAAACCCTATGCTGTGTTTATATAGACACACAGTTACAAGATAATCTTCTAATCGATATAGAACATAAGTCTGCATCCTAAAATATATCAATTAGTTATCTTTTCCTCCAAGTATTCTATTCTTCATAGAATTCTTCTCCATGCATATCTCTTCTTGTGTTTGCCTTAATCTTCTTTCCTTCAATCAGTCGTCTTCCTTATCCGAGCGTCTTCTTAAGTCCTGATATTATCTCCTGATAAATATCTTCTGATATCTTAAGTTCTGATAACTTAAGTTCTGATAACTTAAGTTCTGATATCTTAAGTTCCGACTTCAGTATAAGTACTGATTTCCAGTTAAGTCCTAATTTGTCCTGTTAGTTAAGATCTGAAAACTAAACACAAATCACTATTAGACATGACATCACAAATATATCTAACATAAACCTATGACCTCATGTATGAAAAAAAATTTATTTCACATCCACAATCAATGTACCAACACAACATTTGATACTGTTGTTAAAATTATTAATAACATGCCTTGAATATATCTTTTAAATATATCTCTTAATTTTATACATACCTTTTTTTACTGAACTGCTTAGACACTCCTTTTTCCTTAAACTACTTATATATGGTTTTGATCATATTAACCAATAAAAATGTCTTTCATTGGGATTAAACTGATCACACCATGAACAAATAGAAAAATTAGATAGAAAAACAATTATAATATAATAGATATAATAGATTTGAAAAATAAATAAATTTTTAATAATATTATATATCATATTTTAACTCTACGTTATTTTTTCTTGACATGTAGCTATAACTCAAGGATGATTGATACGCATTTAATCATGTACTTGCAGATAATTGTACCCGATATTTGAGTGAAAAAAAATGTTACAAATGTTATATAAGTATGTAGCTAAAGAGAATCAAACTTGAGATTGATACGAAGTCAAAGATGTGACAAACCGGGTAAATCTCGAGCCTTTTTCGAAAACCGTGTCAAGTCCCGATTCCAAGTCCGAAATAAAGCGAAACCTACTGGCCTAAATGCAGCCAACTTGGATAATCCACAAGCCTGCCGCAGATTTCAAAAAAATCATGATTTGTTGGCAGACTTAGTATTCGCTTTATTAAAATAAATAGAAATCTTATTTTTTATCGATGTGGGACTGAGATGTTACAAAAGAAGTGAAATTTTAAAAAAATCATGATTTGTTTGACTTATTTGGCAATATAGTTTCAGCATTCTTCAAATATTTACTCAGAATTTTAATCATTTCTTCATCTTCAAAGGTCTTGATTTTCTTCGTCTTCAAGTCAGTTTCCAGTGTCATTATCAGCCTCAACTTTCTCATGACACAGTATTTTGGAATTGGAAATTTTGCACCTCTTGGAAGTTGGACATATGTAGGCCACTCCCTTACTTGGTTGAAGGTAAGCTTCCGGAAATACAGCTACTTGATCCTTTTTTAGCTCTGTAAGCAAGAGAGTGTCCTTTGGAATCACACTGTTTACCTTGTTGATAAGGATATCCAGCTCAGATGCTCTTCTTGATTGTAGATAAGAAAGAGACACCTGTTAACATCTGTCTACCCCTGAATCATTCACATTGGCAATTATCCTTTTCTCCCTGAAATTCTGCCTAGTCATCATCACCGCCCTCAAAAAATTTATATTTCAACCCATAGCCTTCTTGTATGTAAGTGATTGTTGTTTAGAGAGACTCTAAGGGCTTTTAGAAGTTCATAAAATTCATTGTGAAGATCAGGTCCCTCAGTTGCCATCATTAGTCTGTCTAAACCAACATCATCTTTGTTTGGATTTGTAGCTTGGCTGTATTTTAGCTAAGAATCAATCTCCCCCTTAGTCTTGATAGCACGCACAGTTGTTGGAGGTAGAGGGATTTGGGTCCTTACAGCTTGAGGTGTTTCCTGAAGGGTATCTTCAAAGCTCCCAAAGACACTGAAGTCTACATTTGTAGATATTTGTGGGAGTCTATCAAGGTTTTGATATCATGTTACTGATTGGTGACTAAAGAAGTGAGATGTGTGACTTGATTTGATAGAGAAGTGTTGGAGACCTGAAGATCTGTAACTTGTGCTTGAAGATTCTAGATTTGAAGGTTAGTGGATGTGAAAGGTATATATTGTGAACTAGATACAAGGATGGTTCCAAGTGAATTCTGAACAACATTTTTGATCTCCTCCATTATCAAAGCTGATGATTCATACATAGCCTTGTATAATTGATCCAACTTGACCTTGGAGTCATTATTTTGAGTAATTTGTTTCTGGATCACCTCATGCAAGGCTATGAAAGATTCCCTCAATTTTGTAACAGTTTCTTCAACTAGTGCAAGAGAGAGAGAGAGAGCATGAAGCTTGTCTGAGAATTTGTTGAATTTAGTTTTCATCTCTGAGAATGTTGGCATGAGTTCATCAATCATATGATTAACCAATTTCTTCATTTCACTTTGATGTCCATCTAGAGTCTTCTCCACTGCTCTTCCAATATGATGAAAGGCTTTTAATTGAACTTTTTATACTTCAGTGATGGCATCATACACTTCTTGAGGAATGACGACCTTGGCATTACTCCCCAAAATGGTGATGTATTCTTCTCTAAACCTAGCCAAGGCCTCCTCCATGTTCACTGTGAAGTCTTTGGACAACCATGCATCCATATTTCTATATGCTTCAACCGCAATCTTGTATTGATGTTCTTATACATCATTCTTATATAACAAAAAAAATTCCTAATAGTCTTGATTAGATATATCAGTGGTGAGAAGTTGTTGAGTGATGTTGGCTAGGCCTGCAAGCTGATCAGCTAGTAGATTATTTATTATTGTTGGTTGAGCTAGAACATCTTGTAGCCATTGAGAGATGAGGTGATCAGGTTATGTAGAAGTGGAAGGTTGGTTTGGGGTTGATGGAGTAGAGGTGGGAACTGTTCCTGTGACAGGTGTCATATTTTGACTAACAATATGAATAATGATTGTGATATTGTGTTGTTCAGTGGTAGAGTGAACCTCCATTGGAATTGGAGGGGATTTAACCAGTTTACTATCATGTACCATGGTCTCAAACCCTTATCCCTCTTGCAGGGGACTAGCACTTTAAGGTGTTTATGTGATTGCCTCCCAATAACTGGATTATTGGAAATTGTACTCCCAGCTTCAATTGACAAAGCAATTTCATCCAGGGTTGTGCGGGGAGTTGTTCCTACTTGAGAAACCTCCAATTGAATTAAAGAGGATTTGAGTAGCTCCCCCTCAAAAGTACTACCCTCAAACCTTTCAGTCTGTGAGGACTGTATGCACATGAAGGAGCAATTGGAACCTGCACAGGATCTTCAGTAAAATCTGATGAAACCCATGTGTTTTGTATGGTGTCATCAAGGTCTACCTCAGCATGTAGCCTCTCACCATCTAAAGATTTTTTTTGAGTGGTAAACAAGGTTTCTTGAACTATGTCACTTGATGTTGGCAAGACTTGAGAAGTAGATTCAAGCCTCTCATTGTAAGATGAAGAAATTTGAGAGATGAGATTAGTGATTTCAGGAATATTTTTTGGCAACTCCCCCTGAATGGATGAATGAGTTTCAATTGATGTGCTCTCACTGTGTGTGCCAACCAAATTACTTCTTTCACCCTCTTGTTAAGAAGATGCAGATGTGGCTATTTGAGTGGTCAACTCAACCTTCCTTTGCTTCTTTGGCTTTCTAACCAAGGGTGACTCTGTTTGTGTTTGGTCCCCACCACTCTCAGTAACATCTACCATAGGTGTTTGTTTTCTCTTATTTTTACCAACTCCATCCTTTTGAGAGGATGAAGCAGTTGGCTTTCTAGGTTTTAATGGTTTTGAAAGAAGGGTATCAGTTGTGGAAGGCTCCTGTGTGTTATCCTATTTGTGTACTTCTACAGGTGCAGGAGCCATAGTTGTACAAGAAATTGCACTTGACCTCATATTAGGCATAGGGTAAGGGTAGGTTCTAAATTTCTCCAACTTGAAGTCAGTGATATTTAGAGCTACCTTTATATGATTCTTTGTAGTTAGTGACCAAATAAAATTTTGGACACCTGTTTACAATTGCCTATTTGATTTCTATCTATTCCTTCAAGCATATGAATGTCAGCTACTTTATGATTTAAAGTGGACATTATAAATCTAGGGAATAAAATTTCTTTATCTCTACTCATCAAAGGCATGGTCAGCCTTGTGCTGAGTTCTTCCAGGATCAACATGCCAACATTGAGGTGCCTGTTGTCTGCTATGGAATACACCAGCTTTGGCACCACACTGATATATTATCATAGTTAGTCTTTCTGCAAGTGAATGCTCTAATGATGGAGTCAAGGATGAAGTACCAAGGAGACTGCTTGTTCTCATGAACAATTATGTTTGCAATAGCTGAATTCCAAAACTCGTTGAGCACATCCAAATATAGCACAGGATTTGCAGTTAAAGCTCCTGCAAGATAGGAATAAGAAAGAAATGTAACAAAACACTTGAAGTTATCAGGTGCTTGGTTTGCATCCACAAAAGCCAAGCAGTTGGTTTCATCCTTGGGGATAATAGCTCTAACATTGTTGGCAGCCACTGAAAGTGTTTGAGTTTGAGTGGGTTAGTGATTAGAGAAAGAAAGAGCTTGAAACAAGTGAGAGCGGTGAAATTTTGTAGAAATTAGGTTAATTGAGATCTCGAAAGTGTAAAGAGGGGTTATATCGAGATGTCTGGGTATCTATAGGCTAGAGATGTGACTTGTCGAGAAGTAAGGAATAAACGGTTGATATTTGCTTATCGAGAAGTCACGTGAATTAGAAAGATCATATCAAGATGTCACTATCCTGACTCTTATCGAGAACTAGATAGTGACTTATTGATATGTAGAATAGATACTCAGTTTGTACTTATTGGAGAATTATTCCAATTTTTATTGAATAAATCAACATAAATTATAATTGATTATATATCAAAAGTATTTACTGAAATAATTTATTGAATTAAATAATTCCAGTTCTGAGTTATTGATAAGTCGAAAATTTATACTTGTAGAGAACTCTCTCTCTCTCTCTCTCTATATATATATATACATATATATATATATATATATATATATATATAAATTGATATCTCTACTATACGTCTATAATTATGGAGAAGTCATAAAGAGGCTTATCGAGAAGTCATGGAAAAGACTTATCGAGAACTCTGTCAAGAAGTCTCAAAATGACTTATCGAGAAGTCATTTAGACTTATCGAGAACTTAATTCTCTACATACTTTTATTCTTTCTCAGTTCTGTCTTATATTAATTTCACACACTGAAAATGTGAATTAACATGTAGACAGCTTTGCTTAGGATTAGAAAATTTTCAAGTATAAATTTGAATTTTTGAAAAATAAATATACAGAGAATCCTGAAATATTTATAAATCATATTCTAGTTAATTTCTAATTAAATCAAATTAATTTTATTTATCAATAATTAATCTGCTGTAACATATTAGCTGAGTTCTTGCCTTTAGGATGAAAAATTTAGCATACCAATTTCACCTACAAGTCTAGTGAAATTTGCTTCATCCAAAAGTTTAGTAAAAATGTCAGCTAATTGTTTTTCTGGTGGAACAAAAATAAGCTCAATAGTACCATTTTCAACATGTTCTAGAATAAAATGGTAGCTTACATCAATGTGCTTAGTTTTAGAATGATTAATTAGATTAGCAATAATATATATGGCACTAATATTGTCACACATAATTAGAATTTTATGTAACACTAGGCCATAGTTCATTAATTGATTTATAATCCAAAGCCCTTAAACACAACAACTTCCGGTAGCTATGTATCCAGTCTCAGCTGTGGAAGTTGACACGGATTATTATTTCCTACTGTACCAAGATACAAGTCTTTGACCAAGGAATTGACAACTTCCACTTGTAATTTTTCTGTCTACCTTGTATCCAGCAAAATCTGCATCTATGTATCCAACAGCTTCAAAACTAGTTCCCTTATGATACCATAATCCCAAGTTTCTTATTCCCTTTAAATATCTGAAAATTCTCTTGATAGCCATTAAATGTGATTCTTTAGGATTTGCTTGAAATATAGCACAGAGACATGTTGCAAACATGATGTCTGGTCTACTAGCAGTTAAGTACATCAAAGATCCAATCATTCTTCTATAACCTGAAATGTCTAAACTTTTTTCTTTCTTATATTCATCCAACTTGGTAGTTGTAGACATAGGTGTTGATGCAGGTGAGCAGTCAACCATTCCAAATTTCTTCAACAGATCATTGACATACTTGGTTTAACTGATAAAGATTCCATCACTTCTTTGACTAACTTGAAGATCAAAGAAGTAACTTAGTTCTCCCATCATGCTCATCTCATATTCAATCTGCATGAATTTTGAAAATCTTTGACATAGCTTTTCATTTGTAGAACCAAAAATGATATCATCCAAATAGATTTGAACTAGGATAATGTCATCATCATGCTGCTTGTAGAATAGAGTCTTATCAATTGTCCCTCTAGTGAATCCATGTTTGAGTAGAAATTCTGACATTGTGTCATACCATGCTCTAAGGGCTTGCTTCAATCCATAAAGAGCCTTCAACAGCTTATAAACAAATTTTGGAAATTATGGATCTTCAAAGCCAGGTGGCTGTTGCATATAGACTTCTTCTTCCAATTCACCATTAAAGAATGCACTTTTCACATCCATTACACCTTGAAATTTGAATGTACAACAAATGTAAGAAAAATTCTTATTACTTCAAGTCTTGCAACTGGAGCAAAGATTTCATAAAGATTTCATCATATTCAATTCCTTCTTCTTTTGAATAGCCTTTGGCAACTGGTCTTGCTTTATTTATTGTCATAATTCCATTTTCATCCATTTTGTTCTTATACACCCATTTGGTTCCAATGATACTTATGTTCTTTGCTGCAAGAACCAATTCCCAAACTTTAAACCTTTCAAATTAATTTAGCTATTCCTGCATAGTAGTTATCCGGTCAGGATCAAGTAGAGCTTTCTCAGTTTTCTTAGGCTCAATTTGAGAAAGAAAGCATGCATGCAAGTAGGAGTGAACAAAAAATCGACCAAACCGCAAAACCGACCCAACCCACCCCTTATTTCGGTCGACGAAGCCGAACTAATCAAAACCCGAATTTTAATTGGTTTAATTTTTTGTCAACCCGAATTTAATGGGTTGGGTCAAGTTTCAAAAAATTTAAACCCTTACTAACCCAACCCAACCCGATTTTTTAATTATAGTATTCTTATTTGAAATTTTAATTTATGTATTTATTGTAATAAATAATATATTCGAAATATTATAATTATTTTAAGGGTAACACACCATAACTTATTGACTTTAAACTAGAAGAGTACACGGTACATGTAATATCCATATTATTTATCTTCTGTTAAATTATGTGGTACACTTCAATTTTTGATTAAAATTATTTGTAATTTTGAAACCTAAAAATATTTAAATAGTTTTATTCGAGTTTTAACCCAAACCAACCCGACCCAATGTATAAAGGGTAGGGTTGGATTGAAAATAATTTTTTTGGTTAATGGTTTCATTTTTTTAAAACCGAATTAATTGGGTTGGTTCGATTTATTACCTCTAAACCGCCCAACCCGACCCGCCTTCACACCTACCTGCAAGCATTCATTTACAATAGCACTCCTAGTTCTTACTCCAATATTTGGATCACCAATTATAGCATCTCTTGTGTGACTTTTATCCCATTTTCTGGTATGATCATGTTAACTAGAGTTGTTTGCATTATCTTCATTATTGTCCTGACTTACAAAATTATCATTTCCTTCTCCCCCTGAGTTTGTGCCACCGAATTCAGGTGTGTTCCTTTCATGAGATAAATTTTCATTTTCACAGTTCACTGGTTTACTTGATTCTTGCTCCATTCTGTTGTTTGTGTTGTTCTCAGTTTCATCTTCAGAATCACTATCAATTTTCAGATTTTCAAATTTTAGGACTTCAGCTTCATTTTCATCAAGGCATTCCAAGCCTGGACATTTTTCATCGTCAAAGGTCATATCTATGCTTTCCATAATTTTCTTTTTCTCTAACATATAAACTCTGTAGGCAGTTCTTTCCAATGAATATCCCAGAAAAATAGCTTCAAATACTTTAGAGTCAAATTTTCCAACATATTCGGAGTTGTCTTTGAGCACAAAGCATTTACTTTCAAACACATACAAATTCTTTACAGTAGGCTTTATTTTTAATAAAAATTGAGTAAGGTGACTTGCCAAGGTTTGTGTTGATTAGATATCTATTTTGAGTATAACATGCAGTGTTGACAGCTTCTTCCCAAAAACTTGTTGGCAAATTGGCATCTTGCAGCATTGTTCTTGCAACTTCAACTAGAGTTCTATTTTTCCTTTCAACCACACCATTTTGCTAATATGTTCTTGCAGCTGAGAACTCTTGAACAATTCCCTTGTCTTTGCATAATTCACTTAAAGCTGCATTCCTGAATTATGTGCCATTATCGCTTCTCAACTTTTTAACACAATTCTGATCCTCAACCTGCTTCTCAAATTTCTTTATGTGTTCAATGATGATGTGTGGAGTTTCATACTTTGAATGTATTAATTTTACCCAAGTGTATCTTGAGTAGTCATCCACCATCACCAATGCATATTTTTTTCTGGATATAGATCAGACATTAACTGGTCCAAACAGGTCCATGTGAATAAACTGCAATGGAGCACTTATAGAATTTACAGTCTTACTCTTTTGACTGGACCTCTTCATTTTGCCTTTTTTACAAGCCTCACAAACCTCATCTTGAGTAAATTCCAGAGTTGGCATGTATCTCACTAATTCCTTTTTCACCAAGGTATTAATTGCTTTGTAATTCAAGTGAGAGAATTTCTTGTGTCAAAGCTTGCTTTGCTCACTGGATACCTTGGTGTATAAATAACATACTTCATCCTTGTTTGCTGAATTCAAATTTGCAATAAACCGGCTCACTTTCCTTGCTCCTTTTAAATCAACGTCGCCAGTTTTCTTGCTAGTGATTGAACAATCTTCTTTGTCAAATATTACCTTGAAACCTTTTTCTGTAAACTGGCTAACACCGGGAAGATTCACTTCAAGACCATCAACTAGTGCTACATTATTAATGATAACATTACCAGAAATCAACTTGCCAAATTCCATTGTGAATCCTTTGATGTTGTCTCCAAAAGTCACCAATGGGTCAACCATCTCCTCAAACTGTGATAACAGGGCTTTATCACCTGTCATATGCCTGGAATATCCACTATCAATGATCCATATGACTTTATTCCACTTGCCCTGCATACAATGAGTATTAAGTGTGTTTAGCAACCCAATCAGTGTTGGGCACTTTCTTTTTTTTCACAGAAGTTGTAAAAGTAGAATTGAACATTCAAAAAGAACAACATTAATAGTTTAATCAGCATTGTCCTTCTTGATTGCAGATCCAAGATTGACTTCCTTAAGATCTTTCCTCAAATTATGATAGCTTGTCATAACCTTCATATTGCAAGGAATGCAATCAAACTTATCACAGAAGGAATAAGGATCTTCAGCATGAGCCTCATTGTACTTACATGCTCCAAACTTTGGCTCACTAATAGCTTTTTACAAAGGTGAGTTAGGTGATTTGTTGAGCCACATTTCTAACATTTCTTCCTTGGAGCATCTGCAACAGAGGCATAATTCTTTCTCTCAACATTGCCTCTACTTTTCCAGCATACTTAAGCTTGTTCTTCAGGTACTCATTTTCTTGTTTGACTGTTTCAAGACCAGCAAGCTGCAGTTCTAGCTCTTGTTTTTCAATCTCAAACTTCTCATTGATTTTTGACAGCCTACTCACTTCCTCAGTAGTTGCCATCATGCTTGTGTGGATATGAAACATCTCTACACTCATTTTCTCAATAGTTTCTATATATTGAGTGACATTTAATCTAATTGTAGTTAGAATAGGTACCTCTGATTTGGATGTAGATGATTCTCCTTGCTCTATAGCCATGAGAGCATAGTTTCCATATTCTTCACAGTCATCCTCATCATCTGTATCATCCCAACTTTTGCCTTCTGTAATGTAAGATTTTCCCTGTTGCTTTATCAAGAGTGCTTCATACTTTGCTTCTAATTCTAAATAAGCCTTGTCTTTCTTCACTTTGTTTGGCTTTCTATACTCAGTGGCAAAGTGACCTAGTTCATCACAGTTGTAGCACTTTATCTTTGATATGTCAACAGACCCTGACTTGTAGCCACTTTTCCCAGCTGAATTGAACTGAGTTTTTCTTTTTCAATTGCTGTTGTTGGATGTTTGACCCTTGTTCTTGAAGTAATTTGGCTTCTTAACCCTGATGTTAGATAATTTCCTTGCAAGATAAGCCATTGACTAGTCCATCTCATCCAGTTTATCAAGGGTATAAAATTCATCCTCTTCCAGCTCTAAAATGACTTACTTTTATGGCTCCTTGTTTTTCTGCTCAACAGCTTGAACAATTGGAGTCTGAGCTTCTAGTTCATCTTTAGATTTTTATTGTCATTTTCTACCAAGGCACTTGATCCTTCAACAACATGCCCTTGACAAGTTTTTAATGACTTCCTATGTACCATTTCTAGCTCATAGTTCTTCAAAATACCATACATGACCTCCAATGTTATTCTGCTCAAATATCTTCCTTCCTTGATAGCAGATATCTTTTGCTCTAGATGATCAGGAAGGGTGAGAAATAATTTAAGGTTGACCTCTTCAGCTTCATAATACTTATCATGCAGTTACAAATCATTTATCAATTTATTGAACCTTTCAAAAACTTCAGTTATAACTTCCTTTGGTTTTTCCATAAAATACTCATACTTTGACACCAAGATCCTTCTTTGATTAGATCTGACATCTTTTGTCCCCTCACACAGTATTTCTATTTTCTCCCAGATCTGTTTAGCTGACTCACAATTAATAATGTTATTGTACGGCACATTATTAAGAGACTCAATCAATATGAGTTGTAAGCTGTTATCCAATGAAACCTTTTCTTTTATGGCTTTATGTAGGTTGAGGGATCCTTAGGTGCAAAATGTGCATGTATGACCATGTCTCCATCTGTAGATTCAGGAACCCTTTCCATAGGAATGAAGGGTCCATTCTTGAGAATCTGAATGTACATAGTGTCGGTCATCCTTATGAACAACATCATTTTCTTCTTCCATAATGTGTAGTTGATCTTGTCAAAGACGGGTATCTTGATACTGCTTAATTTCTGAGCACTCATTCTTCCAAGATCTTTATCTTTTTACTTTCAGATTTTGTTCTGATACCACTTTTTAGATACTGAGTGCAGTGAAATATAACACATAGGGGGTGAATGTGTTTCCATTGGATTTTAATATATTTTGACAGTTTTTGTCTTAATTTGAACAAAACAAATATGAACTTGTAGAGATAAATTATTTGACAGTAATCAAACAAAACAAGATATCAAAGACTCACTTGATTGTATTAATCAAATTTGTTTTGCTACAAATATTTGTTCTTAAAATAAATTACGCAACTACAAATCTTGAGAGAGAATACAAGATTTTTCCAGATCTATTTTCTTACAACTAAACAAAAGACCCGTGCATGCTTTATAGACCAACAACACGGGTTTACAAGGGTTTAAAAAACTTGCACTAAAATGTACTAACACGGTTTTTACAGCAACCTGGTCTATTTCCTTTTCTGGTATTAGGAAATCTGTGCAGAATCTTATAGGTCTGTGACCATCCTTTATCCAGTGAATCTTGGCCCTTAATCGTGTATTCTCTAAGATGCTTTTGTAGTCTTTCCAATTCTGTGAATAAATTGTTTGTTGACTGATAATCTTGAATCTTGAACTTAACTGTATTCTGAATTATGAGATAGGTTGTCGATGTCTCCTTTTATTCTGTAGAGAAGTGACATATCGATAAATAAAATGACTTATCGATATCTTGAGTTCTCGACATATATAAATGACTTGTCGAGATCTCTAGTTTTCAATATTTAGAGTAGCTTATCGACATCTCTAGTTCTTGATATGGGCTTTTGACTTGTCGACATCTTGAGTACTCTATATGATGATTTTTGACTTGTCGATATCTCCAGTTCTCTACATGTACATTTTGACTTGTCGATATCTGAGATCTCCACATGCAGGTTGACTTATCAATATCTCATGGGACTTCTCTACAAGTCATTTTGGACTTCTCGACAGACTTCTCGATATCTCTAGATCTGTGACTTGTCGATATCTAACTTAGGAGATTTTTCCTAGAACAGTGTTATTCAAATCCAAGCTGCTACACTTCTCTCTGAGGCATGATCAGGAATTGATCTCCTTCCAGAGTTTATTCCTTAGTTTGAAGGTTGTTCACAGAAAAATCCCTCAGTCTAATATACTAAACATTTTTATAGACTCAAAGAATACAATTACAGAATACAAATATAGATTATCATACAACTTAACCTTAGGGCTGCTAATATAACTTAGTCTTGTTATGTGCATGCATGTCTTGACAACAATTATTATTAAACCATGAATGTAGTTCAACATTATTTGATCATTTTGCACTTAAAATTACAACATTTCCTTAATTATCAAATAACAAGATTTGAACACAGTAAAAGAATTCACTGAAATTTAAATATATGAGTGAAGTTCAGTAAGAGTGATGGGTTTGTCTAATGTGACTGCCCGTTACCACACCCTAATCACTAAATTCAACATATATTTTTTTCATTTTTTTATCGTAGGTAACCTGCAGCCGCTACCCTCGAGTGCGTATTGGGTAAACCCTACGGGCTCACGCAATAGCCTGCAAACCACGTGAACCAAGGTAAACCGCATTTAAGCAACATGTTCTGGCTCCGGAGGCATAATCATAAATTCTCCTCCCGTGGGATTCGAACCTGTGACCGAGAGAATAGTTATCCCCTCTTTAACCAACTGAGCCAACCCTTGCGGGCACATATTTTTTTTAATGACTCATTGTGGTTAATTGAATTTTGGGAATTTGCAGTATATGTCCCAAATTATGAGTTACTTTATTGATATATCCCATTTTATTTAATAATTATAAATATGTAATATGGTTAACTTTTAACTCATATATAACTAGATAGATATAATTAAATTGTGTATGTATTTATTTTTTTAATTAATATGACTAAAATAAGGTAGAAACACTTTGATGCGTCATTTTATTTGTCTATTACACAAACTAAGATTAGAATTAAAATACATGCTCAAGAGAGGTGTAGCAATAACGAAAGCAACACAAAATAATAATTGTTCTACAGTGTTTATCAATATATTCCTAAAGTGTGTTAGCACTAGGCTTTTTAAATTACACATTTTACCCTTATTCCTATTTTTTAGTTAATTCAAAATCACGTCATTTTTTGTGCATAAATTTTGTGTTGGATATGTCCATTTTAAGTCATGGATCGACCTATACCCATTTAACACTATTTTGTATGTAAACATTAACTATCCAACCTTTTTCATGGAACTTGGGTTTTTTACCCATGTACAACATGGACTTCCCAGAGAACCTATGATCTTATGTGCAATAATTTAAACGTATATTTAGCAACTGATTATAAACAACCGCAATTTGAATTCAGTTTCACAACAATAGGCTTGCATAAAGCAATTTTGAATTACAGTGCATCAGTTATCACACACAATTTGATACACTCTATTATGTCCGTGATTCTTTTCCATAAATATGGATATGTTCTCTATCTCTAGGTTGCAAGCGACTCAATATTGGGTCGTCATCTCTTTCATCTGCACAAATTGGTTAGCCAATCGGATGTGAACCGTTACTTTTTATAACATTGTTTATATTGTGGTGTTTCGGACTTTTAGCGGTAAAGCGTTACTTTTTATATCATTATATTTATATTTGTGGTGTTTCGTACATTTAGCGGTGAAGAGAACTATGCATTCATTTATTATGTAATGAGTTGTTCAGCTACAAAATGATTTTCGTTATTGTTTGGTAGAGTGAGAAGTTGCAGTGAGTAAAAAGTCAAACCTCTGTTGTGTAATTAGTATCTTCTTCACTTGATTTAAATGTTATTGGTTTATGTTAGAAATTGCGTACTTGAAGTGTTTGATATTCTGAAAAAGAGAGGAAGCAAAATGTACACTTTCATTTTAGGTAAGCATATTACGCTAGGTCTTATTTCCCATTTTTCGTCACCCAAGATAGAAGTAGAAAATTAGATAATTACCTGACATAGAAATCACTTTTTTGGCAAGTTTGTACTTTATATTTGTAATTGTACAACACTTTACAAGTTTATATTGACATAGAAATTGGTTTAATATTTTTTTTGAGAAATATATAATAAAATTTAAAATTACTTATCTTTGTCATTTTGATCATTCTATGTTATGCTTTAAAATAACAAAGAAATCGACAAAAATGACAATAAAATCACCCTGACACCCGTTACTATAGAATATGTTAGTTTATGATTATATTTAAAATTATGTTGTTGCCGGTTAAGTAAATTGACTCGGACTTCTATTTACCATAGAACCTAATATTCCATACTGATTGAGGACAAAAATCTTAATGCCTCGTGCTCATTTAATATAAGCATCTTAATTTTCAATGCTCAGTATGTAAAAGTATATATATTGTGTGTTAAATTGGTTTTATATTTCCTCAGGCATACCAACTCATAGGAACAACACGAAGAACAAAATCACATCAAATAGTCATGTTAAAGGTATTAAAATATTTATTAGTTTTCTTTTTTTATTCTTTTTTGTATGCATCATTAACAACTAGCAAGTATGGCTAATCCACTTTTTGAGTTTAGGCGGAGACTTATAGTATGCCTAAACCTCCGATTTTTATATGGGTCATATCCTTTTTAATAATGTCGTAATTTGCTTCTAGAAATTGCGGATAAAACTTAATTACCCTATCTGTACTTTTATTTATACAGTATTTTGTATTAGTGATTGACTTATTTTTTTTAATAATCACATAATTTGCTCTTAGAAATTGCGGATAAAACTTAATTAGCCTATTTGTAATCTTATTTATACAATATATAGTATTAGTGATTGACTTATTTTGTTTTGGGGAATCCTGCTCAGTGTGCACTGAGAGAATAAAATGCTGAAATTTTGTTGCGCCTTAAGTCCAATATTGTTCGCAAATAATTGTGAGATTTGACTACTGTGAGTTTTCACTGCTTGCAGTCAATCTATTAATGCATCAGGAAATAGTTCATTATGCTTTTAAATTGAAGTTGCAAGTAGCAGTTATCAAATTCCTGATATAGTGATTTATTTACATTAACAAGTATGTAAGTTAAAAAAATGATAGCTTAGTTCTATAAATTCTATACTGTCAAAAAATGTAACGCATTGTGTTTTTATTAAAACCAAAATAATAAATTTAAAAGCAGTTGTGTATACCTTTATTTTCTAATTCAAAACTTAAGTTATCATGCTCATATATCAAGAATGATTATTATGGATGTTAATACATCTAATCCTTATTATGCTTTTATCTACAGATGTTCCACCGGATGCAAGTATCCATGGAAATTCCTCCACAAAATGTCCTATATGAGTTGAAAATGAGGTGGGGCTTCTTATTGCTTTTATGCAGGAACTAAACCAGATGCAGGGATTTCGTTTTTAATACAACTCATATGCAAACAGTAAGCATGTTCCCCAGATGCGGGAACCATACTCAGATGCTGGGAAACCAACATGCCCCTTTCTAATTTATGTTTGGATATTGAGCTTAATGTTTCTATGGTCAATCATTGCTCTGGAGATGTAAGTTTACCTGATCGAAGCATGGTGCCTCACCACTATTGGCATTCAAATGTGCTAGCCATCTTTGTCCAACCGAGGTCTCTTACATTAGAATTACCAGTTGAAGCACCTGGGTTAGGAGCATCTGCTACAAAAAAATTATGAACCGAGACTAGGTCATTTTTTTGTTGAAGTTTTTCTTGAAATGAATAATCTTTTTGGTCCAAAACCTAATGTTGAAAACTCTAAGAAACTACCAGAAACTTTGTTATCCAACAGAATGAATGGATTACCAAAAGCAAATCAGTCCAGCGACGCGTTTTGATTCTTGATATGGCATATTCAGTACAAATTACCTTTGCATCTATTAAAATAAAATTACAAACAGTGCTTTAGTAGAAGTTCATGTTTTTTTATTTCATAGAATACCTTAACTTTCATCTAACATATATCAGTACTATCATGCCTTCGAATTGACTAGCTTATGCAATTATGTAAAGTTCATGATTATATGTGATGCTCTAAACCCGTCATGAAAAAAATACGATGAGTCGTAATAATTTTACATTTATATGTAGTCGTAGGTTGTGAAAGATTATTTTGATTCAATGTTACATTTTGTTGGAAGAAATGCAATGAAAAATTGCAAAGAAAATTGAAAGGAGGTAAGAGTGAATATGTGTTAAGTCTTTGGTTTTAATCTTTTTAATGGGATTTCTTTGGTTAGTGAATATACCTAATAGCAGGCTGCATATGGTGCTCATGGAAATGCTTATGTCCTGCCACAAGTACAAGTCCTGCCACAAGTACAAATTGTTGGGTATAATTCTAACTACACAGCAATAATGGGCAGTTATATATATATAATAACAAGAACAAGGCAAATAACCAAATAACCAACTAACGAAACAAAACATGAAGGCAATAACAAACTATAAAGACTGTAATTGACAAAGAAAGTAAAGAAAACTTATCTTTTATTGCTTTCCAAATTCCGATAAGAAGAAGAACACAACAGCTGAGTCGCCAAACCCTTCAAGAGGACTTGACTGTTCTTGAAGAGATTATTGCCCCCCACTTAAGCTGTGATGGAATGCAACAATATCGCTTCCAGGATAAAACAACAACAAATCAATCTGGCCACATAACCAATAATGATCAACGGCGACTCGCACCTCAGTTTGCCCAAAAAACCTATGCAACTCATATATGTTTGTGAGGTAGGCACCGAGACTTGTGTCATTTTTATCTCAAGTGTACCTCTCAATATATAGGCATCTCAAGTTACTCTTCTTCTATTTTACTCGATGTGGTACACCAAGTAACAAAACAGAAAAAGTAAACAAAATGGGTTTTCCTTATTATTTATATTATATCCAGATTACTTAATATTAATATTATAAAATATATTCAAAGTATGATTAAAATAATCCTTACTCAATATATTTTATATTAATAATTAAATAATCAATATAAATAATTAAACTTGTAATAGAAAAGAAAAATATAAGAGTTCCCACTAGCACTAGGTCACACAAGCATTCCACTTATGCTAGTACTTGTAAATAACACTAACACAAGATGCTATATAATATCTTTTTTTTACAATATCAATGTGGGACAAAATCCCCATAACCCATTTCAAACAAGCAACTTTGTCACAATATATTCATGGATTCCACTAAGAAAATGTCTTAGATCCAAATATGAAAGTTTAAGTCCTCATGTCAAGGAACAACCTCCAAGTGTTAGCTTCCGGAAATCATATCAAGAACATATATAAAATATGCCTCAAACTTTCCATTTTCTAACAATCCCCCACAAATCCATAATCAAATTGCATACGAGATTTTATACATGACATGTTTTTCAGAGTCGGTACCCTTCCGGGTTTGAACCCTCCTAAGTCCTCTACTTCGATGGCTACCGGATACAGATGGAATGTTACACCTTGAATCTTTATCCGTTGGGTGTAACCACACTCCATAGACGACGACAAGTCAAAGGCTATGGTGCCAATCTATGGCTTTGAGACGTTAATGGTCATGTCTCGATCCTGTTCGTCGAATATTTCGAGGAATAACCCTTTCCTATAATTGCGACTACACAATTACATTCACTTAGCTGGGCATCTCCAGAGATGTACTGTTATCATCTCGTCAAACGACTTGACCCCATTCAGAGTTCAAATAACTCTTGCTAACTAGCAGTTCAAGTACCTCTTAAGGTTTATAGGGGATAGACTCAGATACATAAGTATCTAAATATATATGGTAGAGGTACTACCAATTCATCCTTACAACTTGTTATTACCACATTGAATATACTTCGAGGGATCTCCTCTCAGGTGTATTGGGTTCCCGCTGTTGATGAATTATGATGGGTTATCAGCCCCATCCCCAACCTCAACTTAATGACTACAACATGCTCAAGCCCTTTAGTCAACGGATCAGCTATATTATCCTGAGTTCCTATGAACTCTATAGCAATAATCCTATCAGACACAAGACCCCTTATAGACTTTAGTCTAACTTGGATGTGTCTCTTTGTTTTAGCATTATACTTTACACTTTTGACTTTGTCGATAGTTGTGCGACTATCACAATAAACATAAATGGCCAGAAGCGGCTTGCTTACTACAGGTAACATACTCATGAGTTCATGTAACCATTCGGCCTCCGTCCTCGTGGCATCAAGTGCACACAACTCAGCCTCAAAAGTAGACCGAGTAATCAAAATCTGTCTAGAAGACTTCCAGGACATTGCTCCACCCGCAAGGGTAAACACATATTCAGTCACTCCATTGCAACCAGATTTCTTAGCTATCCAACTTGCATCACTGTACCCCTCGAGTACCCCCAGAAATCTCCAGTAATGCAAGCCAAGGGAAATAGTTCCCTTCAGATATCTAAGAACTCTATCCAGTGCCTCCCAATGAGTCTTGTTTGGATAGCTTGTATATCTAGCCAACTTAGACACAAAATAAGAAATATATGGCCTAGTCACATTAGCAAGATATTGCAAACTCCCAATAATCTGAGAATACCTTAACTGAGACACAAGAACTCCTGAACTATTTTTGACTAAGATGACTTTTGAATCATATGGTGTACTAGCGATTCTATAATTTGAATAACCGTACTTCTCAAGTATAGATTTCTCTATATAATGAGACTGTGACAAAGTTATTCTATCAGTTGACTGAGTCAACTTGCTCCCAAGAATCACACTAGCCTCACCCATATCCTTCATCTCAAAATGCCTCTTCAAGAAACTCTTTGTATCGTTAATAATCTCAATATTGGTTCCAAACAACAAGATATCATCTATATACAAGCACACGATCACACAATCATTACCTCTAACCTTATAGTAGACACACTTGTCACTTTCATTAACTAAAAACTCGAAGTCTAAAACAGTTTCATCAAACTTTTTATGCCAGTCTATAGGTGTTTGTTTAAGTCCATAGATGGACTTGACTAGTCTACATACTTTCCTCTCATTACCAGCAACAACAAATCCCTCAGGCTGATCCATATAAATCTCTTCTTCAAGGTCACCATGAAGAAAAACCGTCTTTACATCCATTTGAAGGATGATAAGACCCTGTACAGAAGCCAATGCAATAAGCATTCATCATTCGGGCAACTGGAGAATATGTATCAAAATAATCGATGTCTTCCCTTTGCCTAAAACCCTTGACAACTAGCCTAGCCTTATACTTATCTATTGAGCCATCAGGGTTTAGCTTCCTCTTGAAGATCCATTTACATCCAATAGTAGAACACCCAGGAGGGAGATCAACTAACTCCCATGTTTCGTTTGAAATAATTGAGTCAATTTTACTCTTTACAGCGCCTTTCCAATGCCTTGACTCCGAAGAATCCATGGCTTGACGGAAAGTTAAAGGCTCATCCTCGACATTGTAAGTGATAAAGTCACTTCCAAAGTTCTTGACTACCTTTGCACGCTTACTCCTTCAAGGTTCCTCTACTTCGTTAGGAGTAGAGCTACTACCAGGATCCACCCCCACATTTGTCATCTTTTCCACATGATCAGGAATAGAAATCGATGTGTGAGTGGGATCATCCTCAGAACTACTCAAAGGTATACCAGTCTTCATTGGGAATACTTCCTCAAAGAAAGTCGCATCACGAAACTCAACTATCATATTCGCCACAATACCATCTATGTCAGATTTTAATACTAAAAATCTCATAGAGGTTGTGGTTTCAAGATAGCCCAGAAAGATACAATCAACAATTTTCGGACCCAGTTTCTTTCTCTTCTGTTCAGGGACAAGCACCTTAGCAAGGCACCCCCACACACGAAGATAACTCAAACTTGTCCTACGCTTTCTCCATAATTCATATGGTGTCTTGTCCATATGTTTCAGAGAGACTCTATTCAGAATATGGCAAGTCGTATTCAGAGCCTTTCCCCACATGTACTTAGGCAACCCAGAATTAATTAGCATACTGTTAATCATGTCTTTAAAATCGACCCATTCTCATCCAAGACATGGTAAGTTGGTAACTACCTTGATAATTGGCTTCATAACAGCATCCATGATGTAAATTTATAATTTTTAATATCTATAACCTATGTTACTCAAGCTCGGCTAGAAGTGTCTGACATGGACACGTGTCCAAGTGTTGGAATCGGAAACATTTTGAAAAATATAGATGTTTTTTTCCTAAAATAAGTGTCTGAAACCAAGTGTTCATGTCCAAGTGTCGAGTGTCCGACACGGGTACTCGAATGTAAAATAAAGAGTCCGAGTAACATAGTTTGTAACTAAATATGCTATAAAGGAAACTCTGTATTCTTCCATCTATCTTGATGTCCTCGATTTTGAATATCTACAACTTAATCTTTTCTTTTTTCATGAGTAGCCCTACAATTAGATTCTTGGAGATTAACATAATTATTAGATATCTATAAATTGACAACTCAGGTTTGTTGTCATTAAATATATGTTTTTACTAATTACTGACTGGAATTGTGTGTATCGAGCGTAAGCGATTGCCCCTGGGAATGTTGTCTCCACATAAAGCACGTAATGATTTGTCTAACCCTTACATTTACATCATTCATAAATGTTATATTTCGTATATGTTAATATTTTTGTGTAACTAGGTTCAAAGAAAAGACAAAATACTTCGTCTCTCAGTAAAAATGGTGATTTAACTCTACTCAGCCGCATGCAATAAACGAAAATAGAGATTCAGATGCAAAGAGACCAACTAATATGGGTATGTCTTTTTCATTTTTATCGTGATGTGGATTGCCATTAAATCAAGACTAATATGATATTGATTGTTCCACAGACATAACTAATACATACACATGCTTGACACCATTTTGATCCGACGGAAAGGAACATTAATACAGCCATGTTGGTTGTCAAGTTCCTGATGTTAACCATTCTCTCCGTTCATCTTATTTCTTTTTTTGTTTATATTGGAGTTTCCGCAAATATTTTACATACATTCACTTTTACTAATTCATGAAACAACACGGTCGTATCATGTTAGTATTGAAACCGTTTGCTTAATCATAGACAAAAAGAAATTAACTTCAAGGTGTCACTGTTGTTTCCTGTTGTTTATTAGCAACCATTAATTTCAACCATATATGTAATCTTTTGTTTTTACTATATATCGTATTGCATTGATAATAATAACTCAAGTTTAAGTGTATGACTACGTTCTTACACTTAACATAATATATTAATTTCCGTTTCATTTTGTCCAGACCCTAATGAGGCGACTATAAAAGCGACATATATAACAGGATAAGTGGACGATATGATCAATCTCCAGTCACATTACCTAAGCATGATCTATAAAACAAATTTGGATATGTAATCATGCTAGTGAGTAATTTGAATCAGATAATGGGTATGTGCAATGGCACAAGAATGATTGTTAAGAAATGTCTTCCCAACAGTATCATTTGTGAGGTTCTTAATGGTTCTCAGGTTGGTACTATTCTCATAATAGTACCATATGGTTTAAATATTTTGATAGACAGTGAAAGTGGAGGATCAACAAATGTGACTGCTAATCAATTATAGAATTTTCCGATCAGTAGGAACACATAGAATGTGATTTCCGCTATGTGTATAATCAATTTATGATTATGTAAGACTTTTCATATATGTATGCAGAAGAATGAATTATTCAGATGCAATAATATTTTACTTCTCTATATAATTGGCTTATTTATTTATATTTTTGTTAGCTGTCATTAAACTTTTAAACATTGTGTAAAGCAGACTTCATCAAGTTTGGACATTTTTCAGAGTCCTTCATGTTATTGCTCAGTACAATATAATTTAATATGGAATTACAATATATTCATAATGTTTGACACCAGAGGCATGCTTTTTGAGGCAAAAGAAGGAAGTGGCTAATGTGTTCCAAATTTATGCATTACCATATTTCCTATGGTTGGTGAGACTGCGTAGCTGTATGAACAGTTACGTGATAACTCAACACAATAACAACACTAGAACAGGACAGGTTAATAATACTACATCTACACAAGGAATCCAGAAGAAGAATGATCAGACACATACAAGAATCAGAACATAGTATTAGAAGTGCAAGTCTATTTGAAGTCATAGAAAGAAGATCATTCAGTCATCAGGCCTCTGTGAAGAATAAACAATCAGAGGACTTGTTGTTTTAATACAGTTGAAGATTCAAGTATATAAATCAAGTGATTCCAGTAGAAAATAATCTATAGAACTCAAGTCAGAATTCATTAACAAGGAACAATCAGAAAGGATAAGGATATTCAATTCAGGGCTAGTCGTTTGTGAACCAGACCAGTGTACTAAGCGTCAGCATTACAGGATTGAGCATTTAAGTGTACAAAAGCAGTGTTAAGTGATTTCAAGATCAAGTTCAAAAGGGATTCAAGTCAACATTCCAGAAGTTATTGGTCAAGCAAATAGCATGTATGAAGATTTGGCTAAGTAAGGATCTCTTAAAAGGAAGTGGTCGACTAGTGGAAGTCAATAGTCGACTTCTAAACACCTATTAGTCGACTTCTAAACACCTATTAGTCGACTTCTTGTTTTCATTAGTCGATTGGTATGGTTTTGAACTAGAAACCAAGTCAAAAACTTATACCTTAAACCCAAATCGACTTCTAGGAGTTTGACAAAGTCTATTAGTCGATTTTGAAGGATTGCTAGTCGACTACGAGTGACCAAGAAGAATCTAAGGCAAACAACCCTCCTTTGAATGCAATTCAACTAGTAGAAATCAAGACAAGTCTAATTCGACTTCTATACTACTACTAGTCGAAGTAATGAATTCTTAGAATCGACTAGTAGCCCTTCTTGTTCCTAGCTTGTGAATTGATTAAGTCAAATGCTCTCCTTTTAATTTTTAAGTCGACTACTAACATCCTGTGCAAATCGACTACTGCAATCGACTACTAGGGACTTGGGTTATTTTGAAGTACAGCAAATTAGAATGCTTGGACCAGAAGAAGCCACGTATTCAATTTGGTTTTAAGTCTACAATAAAACAGAAATCTCAGCATTCATTCAAAAAGAGAATTTTTCACCAGCAAACTGAGAAGCTTTTATGGAGAGCATTACAGAGCATTCAAGTTCATATTAATTGCTTTGTAACTGTACTGTTATGTTGTTGAAATTTCTGTAGAAGCTAATCAATTGATTAGATTGTAGCAACATTAAGGTTTATATCAATCGAAATATATTCCTTGAATTGTGTTGTGTTTTTACTTTCCAGCATAAACTAAGAATTTGTTTTGAATCGCAATTAATTGGTTGTATCGTATTCAACCCCCCCTTCTACGATACCTTTGGACCTAACAATTGGTATCAGAGCCTACTGATCGATATACAGATCAGATCCGTAAGATTAGTTCGTTCTGTATTGGTTTTGGTTATTATAGAGTCTGGGAGTTATTTCGGTGTGTAGAACTGATTGGGATTAATTTGTGGTCGTAGTATTCTTGATTGTTGTGGATTGGTTGATTGATTGGTATTGGTGGATTTTGACTTTTTGGGTTATCGTATTTTGAGACCTTATATTGTTGAATTTTTGTAGATCTGAAATTATGAGTACTCGGACAGTTAGTGGCATCAAGGTTCCTTCCTTCAGTAATGTTAGTGAAAATAACTATAAATTGTGGAAGAAAAAGATCACTTTATTTATTTCAGTAGTAAACTGTGATTACAAGGGAATTTTAGAGAGTGGTATGTTTGTACCAAGAAAGGACATTTCTGTACCTACAAATTTGGACAGTATAGTTCCTCAAGAGTTTATCCCAAAGGATCCGTCTGAATACACTGATAGGGATAAGGAATTAATCTCTTTGGATGCAAGTCTTCGATCAATTTTAGTTGAGTCAATGGATTCCAACATGCGTCATCAGATTAAGGATTGTGTTAGTGCTAAACACATGTGGGAAACCATTGAACATATTGTGGAGAGAACTGAACACAAGAACATATTGAATTTTCTAATGTCTGAGCAGGGAGTTTAAATCTCTTTCCGGTAAAAGTATCAAAAAGTTGCTTGGAAGGTACACCCAACTTCTGGACGAAATGAGTACACATTGGAAGAAATACTCACAGAAACAGATAAACAGAAAGTTCATTCTTACCTTGCCCAATCATTTGATAAATAAAGTGTCATCCAACAGAGAAGGATTGGATTTGAATACAATGTCATTGGATGAGCTTTATGACAAGTTGAAGACCTATGAAGCTGAGGAAAAGCATAAAAATATCAAACATGGGTTTGAGACAGTGAACAACAGGAACAAGACTATAAATGAATCAACATGTCCTGTAGTAGAGGAATACAGAATTCCTGAAGAAAAGGTTAAAGGATCACTGTCTTCGGAAGCTTCTACAAGTGGATCAAATCTAACTGGAAATGAAGAAGCTACAGATGACTATTATACTTTGGAATAGCTTGAGAAATTAGAAGATCAAACTATGTTTGAGATGGCTTCTAAATGTGGTGCAATTAAATTTAGAAGAAATTCCAAATATAAGGTTAAGTCATCTAATGGAGACAGTCAAGATCTTGAAAATGAAGAATCTACAGAGTCAGTATCCAGTGAATGCTGCAAGGAACAGTTGATTGAAGGAAGCACACATGAACTGTGTGATGGTAAAGAAAAGGGACACTCTAACAGTGAACTAGAAGAGTCCACACAAGCAAATGAGAAAGAAGCTTGTCTGAAAAGGAATGAAGATGGACAAAAGAAGCATCAGGACAAAGAATTAATCGGTGATGAAAAGCACTGGAATGGTACATATGTAGAGGAGGAAGAATGCAATGATCCAACATTAATGGAAACCTCTTCATCGCAGGTATCTTCTGAGACCACTACTAATATATCCTGGCATGATTGTAAATATTGTGATAAGGATAGAAGAGTAGAATTGTTTCAACTTCATGCTAGTGTGATCAGCTTTAAAGAGGAAATAGATAGAATAAAATCTAAAAATAGATTTCTGCTCACTAGATAAGAAGAACTAGGCCTAATTACTGTTGAATTAGATAATCTTAAGAAACGTAATGAATGCCTAGAGAACATGGTCAAAGCCAGTGAGGATTTAGATGTTGTCTGTAGGAGTCAGATAGCTGAGTTAGAATCTAAGTTGAAAGCTTATCAAGACTCTTCTATTAGTGCAAAAGAAATTATTGACAACCAAATCGGTGGAGCCATAATTGACATTGGATCCAATGATGTTGGACAGAAACATGTGATAGAATCAGAGAGTGATGATAATTTTAAATCAAACTCTTCAGATACATCGCAAGCTTCTGAAAAGGTCAATAATTTGTTATGCAAAAAGGCCACTCCTGATTCTTTCAATGAAGATGAGGTGCTTGTTGAAGATTATGTCTCTAGTGATGAGGAGTCAACTGTAGAGTCATCTGAGGAGTCAATTTCTAATGATGAACCTAAAACTCACTTAGATGATAGAGATGTTCATAAGGCTAAAAAGAAAAACAGACGCAATAGAAATGGGAAGTTAGGTGTTAGCAATAAAAATGAAGATCTGCTAATACCTAATTCTTCTAGGAAGTTATGCTTTAAATGTAATTCTGCTTCGCATCTTGCATATGCATGCACTGTGAGTAAAGTTCATAATAAGCATAACATGCCTACCATGCCTAGTTCTCATACATCATGTCATAAATCTAAATGTATGTCATGTGCTTTTAATACCTTGTCTTCCTATCTTAAGTTGATACATTTGTCATCCACTACTTGTAAGTATAATGATAAGAACATGAGTAGAAAGCATGATAGGGAAAATACTGTTAGTCCTCCTAAGGTTACGAAGGCAACTTCTACTTGAACGTCTAAAGGCATTCTTAAGGCTTCTAAAGAGAAGAAGGAGACAGTCGATGAGAAGCAAAAGCATGTTAAATTTGCATCTGATATTATTCATAATTTGAATCTCTCTAAGTCCCCTGGACCCAATTTAGTTTGGGTACCAAAGAAAACTTGATCCATAATATAGATAGGGCAAGAAAAAGTGAAGCGGACCATGTGAATTGTGAACATTGGATGTTTAATACACAAGAGTTCGAGGATAGAGCCCTGCTATTAGAAGTGGATAAGTAAGCTGGCCCAGTAGTAACCTTTGGAGATGACAACAAAGGAATCACTACGGGATATGGCGTGAAATCAGGAATGTCATCTCTCACTCAATATTTAAATGCATATATTTGTTAAATATTTGTTGCAGTTATTTGTTGAGTTTCTACTTCAATAGTTTGATTTATGGACCTTGAAGCCATTCAACTTTATTATTTGCTCCATAAGTCAAATTGTTAAAGTAATAGTAGCATCACATCTTTGATGATTTATTCAGTGATTTGTGATGAGTTTAGCAGCATTACACATCTGAGAATCTTTTTTAGTGGTTAGTGATGAGTTTCGTAGCACCATAAACTCTTGATAATTCATATCATTAGTTGAAGGTGATATATGTAGTATCATAAACTCTTGATAATTCATATCATTAGTTAGTGGTGATATATGTGACATCATAAACTCTTGATGATTCATATCATTAGTTGGTGGTGATATTTGTAGCACTATAAACCTCTGATAAATCTAGTAACAAATCTTGTTGATAGTTTTATCACTAGTTAGTGGTGAGATTTTGATGATAGTGAGACATTTTAAATTACTTTTTCTAAAAAACTCACTAAGATCAAAATTATGTGTGTAGCATAGTTGAACATACTTCAATTTCTATGGAGTGTAACAATTAATGAGTTCTTGATTGAATATCATAATTTGTAGTAGACTTAGTGGATAGTGAATCATGTTTGATTATGAGGTTCTATTTTTGTCATTATTAACATCTAATGACAGCAAGCTCCTAAGTAATCAGAGGGAAGACAACTTAGACAATCTAGATATTGAAGATCTTTCTGATGATGAAGATAAACCTGAGGTTGTTCCAAATGAAGATGTCAATGCAAATGATCTTGTCAATAATCACAATTCTGATTCAGACTCTGATGGGCATGGTTTCGAGACAAGCAAAGATAGTCAATCTATTTCTGGAACTAGTTCTCAAGATTCAAATTCTGAAGGATTAATTGACAGTGGTGATAGTGGAAGTGGCTCAGATGCAGTAATGATAGTGGAAATTGGAAGAAGCACAGTCATATCATCTTTGGAACCAATCCATGAGCTTCAGATTCTAGATCATGCTGACAATAACTCAGGAGGAGAAAAAGAAGAAGAACAAAGATCCACTGGTCAGACTTAACATAATTTTGAAAATGCTGAGTTATCAAGAGCTAGTCTACCAAGACGTAAGAATAGTGTAAAAACTATCATTGGCACTTGATACTTGGTGTTTTTTATACTAGAGTAAAGGCTAGAGGATCAGAAGAAGGAGCAAAAGAAGGATCAACTAGTCAGACATAACACCACATTGAATATTAGAGGACGCTAAAGAACATATATGCTGAGACAAAGAGTTTGATGTCAATATTATTCCCAGAGTCTAGTTCTTAAGTGATCCAGATGGTGGAGTAATGATTAGCAGGGCTATTGAGTGCGAATGATTATTTCTCTAGTTTTCAATCTGAAGAAGAAACTAAGAAAGTTATAGAAGCTCTTATAGATCCGGATTGATTGGGTGATTGCAAAGCAAGATGAGCTCAATCAGTCAGCGAGTAGATTATAGGGAAGCTGGTATCCAAACCAAATGACAATATTGTAATTGGTACAAGGATAACCAGAAATCAAACTGGATGATAATGGCATTGTTACAAGGGACAAGGCCAAACTGGATGCTAGGTTATTATCAGGAAACAGTATCTAACAGAAAGCACCAGTGATGAGACTTGAGGATATTACAACATATCAGGCACCTGATGCACATTACACTTGGAATTGGACTCTATTAGATGTGTACACGTGCACTCCTGGTTGGTGAGTCAAAAGAGGAAGTCAATGTACAACAGTTCATGGACTTTGCAGTTGCAGACCTATTGGACCATGTATATCTCTTCTTCACAAGCTCACTTCAGATTGGTATGAACTAGTATACTACTCAAGCAATCATCAAGGACGTGGTATGGCACTCTAACTGAAATTACAGTTTAATATGAACTAGTAGAGTCGTAATATTAATAACTCTCTTATCACTAGGCACAAACATAATGTTATATATGTGCTCTAATATAATGATAATTTTATATGTTGGTCCTCTAACAAAACTTGTGCAAGATTATTTGCTAAGTAATTGCAGAGTAGGTATGGAGGAGCATGTTGGAAAGGTTACAATTCTTTTTGGAATTACTTCAAGCAGGCCATTAGAATAATTCTTTTAGGAGCTCAAGCAAGCCAAAAGAACAATTCTCTTAGGAGCACAAGTAAACCGAAAGAATGATGGCAATACAAGTAAGTTAAGGATCTTTTGAAAATGCAAAATTTGGAAGATTCTGAACATGCCAAGACTACTTACCAATAGAAACCACTAAAGCTTGATCAGTGCAACTCAGGTATAATGACAAGTTATAGAGGTATGATGAGCTCACTCTTTTACTCAAATGCTAATAGACAACATGTAATGTTCCCATAATGCCAAAGTGCAAGGTTCCAAGTGGATCCTAGAGAATCCAATCTTATAGCTATTAACAAGATTATTAGATATCTTAAGGGACTATCAACTCTTGGAGTAAATTACCCTAAAAGATATTATGCTTAACATGTTTGGATATATAGATACAGATTATGCAGGTTGTAAGAAAGACAGGAGAAGCATCTCTGAGGCTGTCAACTTAAGTGACAGGAGAAGCATCTCACGAAGCTGTCAACTTCGTGGAAGAAGATTAATCTCTTGTTATGATAAGAAACAAGGCACCTTGACACCAGGTATCATTTAATTTGAGAGCATGTCTTTTAGTTAAAGAGTTACTGACAGAAACATTTATTAAATCACTTGATAAAGTTAAATTTTCAAGACTGGTTTGTAAGTGTGGGATATCATTCATTGCATATTTTTTGGAAATCCCATCTGTAAGGAATTCTTAATATAAGTTCACAAGTATTAAATCTTCAATAGTTAAAGGACTTGTGAATTTATCAGTAATCCAGTACCTCGTACTTAGTGCTACTATCTTGATTATCATGATTACAATGTCATATACATTTGTGGTAGTTAAGTTTTATAGCATTAAGTTTGAATATTATTTTAATTAATTTAAATTATGACTGTAGATAATTCCATTCCATACCAGTCTCATAATTTGAAGTATATTAATATAATACGCAGCACAGTTATTTGTATCATGTACGAATAATTGTGATACTTTTAGTATTAGTGATATTATTTAGATTTTTTATTCTAAATAATCAATGCTTATTTATAAAATCACTGATATTGAAAGTTGAAGTATTTTCTAAGTTATGTGTATAAAACTCTCAATATTTTATATGCTTAGAAAGTATTTCTAAAGTTACTAATTATCCAGAGAGTGATTGCCATGTATATAAGTCATATATCCTATTGGTGATTATTCAAGGATAATTATGAAAATATTTAAGTGCTAGTATCTAACTCATAGATTTAGTATTTATTTATTTAATATTTATTTTGGGTAGTTTGGATTATGGAAATTGAATCAATTCAATGATTTTATTTGCTCCATAATTCCAACTAACTTAAAATAAATAAGCAGCATGATTGATTATAACTAAAATTTGTCAACAATTGATATCTAGTATATAGATTGTAACTTATGTGTTATAAGTTAATTTTGGTTTTAGTGAATTTAGCAATGCTTATATCTCAAGAATTCACTGAAATCAGAATATGATTGTAGCATGATTAGTTGTGTAATTTCTTGACTTATATCAGTTAATGATATTTAGTTAAGAGTTTAACTATGAACTAATTACGGAGTATTAATATTTGTGACATTACTTAGAACTCCTTTAAGTAATCAATGTTTATCCTCAGTCACTTATACTAATATAAAAAGTGTAAAAATATCTCTAGAAGTACAACTGTGGTCAATGAAGATTTTGCTTTATTAGAAGTAACCATATGTTGTTCACCTAGAATAATTTTTATACTTACTTGTAAATTCCTAAACACTTTGATAATAGATGCAATACTCAATGGATCAAAGTATATGGAACTTAGAATATTTTTCTAAAATTTGCAAACAAGTCAATATTGGTTAATGTTTCTTTATTTATCGAACCAATATTATTTGAGACACTACAGTTGTTAGGAGTTAACAATTGTATGATATATGAAATTCAATGCTAATATCTTTTTGATAGATAATTGGTATTTAATTCATTAATATCTTATTTTAATATTTAAAATAGGATGCAACACAATTATTGGTATCTAAAGAACTTGACAAGTATCAGTCAATGATATATTGTTAATATTTTGTTGCAGATAATTGTGAGAATTTAAGTTCTAGTGAATTTATATGAGTTGCTATATCTAAAAGTTTCACTATAATTTAAAATCAGCAGCATAATCAATCTTATAAAGATAGATTATGGAGCTTTTAATATGAATGAGAATTGCTTAGACTTTACCCTTAATGCTCTTAAAAAAACTCATTCATGTTGAAAGACAAAATATTTCTTTCTCTTCTTAATACTGCTAAGTCATCAGTCTGTGTCTTATAAAATCATTTATCTTTTTAGGCATAAAAATAAACTTGTGCACTCGAACAGTTTTAGGAGAAAATCAAACTTTTTTCTACATTGGTGATTGCTTATTTCATTCAAATCTTGTGAAATCACTATTGTACATCATTTCTCTCAAAAGATTAAATGCATAATTTTCATTCATTATAGATCTTAAGTGCATTTTATCTCTATAGTGCCATATGTTCTGTGAAACAGGTTCAGCCTTCAATGGCCTTATTTCATGATAGTCATGAGGTTGAAAATCCACAACTTCTATCCCAAACTGTAAAGACAAACACAGAAATAGAACCAACCAAAACTCTCTTACCCCTAAAATGATGTATGAATGAGCGTGAGGGAGTAAGTGCCTTAGTGCACCACATAAGGAAGGTTCTGACGTCAACCCAGCAGCTCTGTCTCCTATAAAGATGAGTAGCATTTAAACCAAGACAACTGCTAGCCCCCATACATCTTCTCAGAAAGATGTAATGGCTGAAAAGGCACAAAACAGTTACTAGATTCATCCTCTCAACAGGGTGCGTCTATTGAAATTCGCTTGTCGGCCAGGGTATCCGATGTAGTGTCACCACCTCAAATATTAACAATTCTTGATGCACAAGGAAAGGTTACACACAAAAAGATTCAGTTGACGGAAACAAGAGTTTCGACCATTTTACGGTTAGATTCGATTGTTTAAGGTTCTTTAATGGACCAATTGCCTTTACAGGTGTTAGGAGATGTTAGGAATATGTGTATTAGTTTGATGATAAGTTCAGCAAAACACTTAAGTAGAAATCTAGTGTTTGTAGCCTCAACGGATAAGACCATCTTGGCTATCCGTTGAAGGAGTAGCCTTACTTAGCAATAAGTTTGGTATTGTAGCACATCTTACTCTCTGGTTTCAAGCTGTAATTCTTAGATGTTGTTAGGAGATAATCAGTCATGTTGACTACTAATGGATGTACAAGTAGGAGGGCTAATTGTAAATATTTCATGCCTTGTAATTTTGTATAAGTGAAGAAGTATCAACTGATATTGAAGACCTTCAACGGATAAGAAACTAAGCTTCAACGGATGTCTCTAAAGCTTCAACGGATGCACTGCTAGAGCATCAACGGATAAAGCCATCAACGGATGAAAGCTTCAACGGATGCTAAGTCTCATAGCAGTTGATAGTGACAGTTAACAAAGCTGACAGAGGCACATGGATTGACAGAGATGTGGTAGCCTATTTCAGGAACAGCAGAAAAAGCAGCCGTTTTTAGTCTGGTTCAAAATGGAAAGTCAACAGATAATTCCATATTATACTGGATAAAAATGGAACAGAAATAAGTGGAGAACTATTGTCTTATTATACTTTATCTTTGTCTTCACTTGTAAACTTGGTGTTATATAAACCAAGTAGTAGCTAGTAATTAAATATGAATTTTCCCTGAGCTGTTTAGAAATATCAAGAGAGAAAATCATCTAGTTTGTACTAGGAAGCAGCTGTGATTTAATTTTGAATCACAGATTTTCTGAAATATCACATCTCTGGTGGAACAACAAATCCACCAGAAAAGTTTTTAAGTTCTTTGTGTTCATTTCATTTGTGTTTAAATATATATTTGTCTGCATCAGCTCCAAGCAATTCACACACATTTGATCACTCAAACACTTAGTCTTACAAATTGCTCAAAACTTGAAAAAGTTTTGAGATTTACATTCAACCCCCCCTTCTGTAAATCTCATTGTTAGTCCACTGGGAATAACAATTGGTATCAGAGCAAGCTCTTAACATACAAAGAGTTTAAAGATCTATTCTGCTAACATCATGAGTAAGAAGGATATTGGTATAAAGATTCCAATCCTGGAAAGAGATAACTATCATCACTGGAAGGTGAAGATGCATTTACATCTTCTCTCTCAAGATGAAAGCTACATCAACTGCATTGAGAATGGTCCTCACATCCCACACAAGGTGGCCACAGCTGCTACTGCTACAGTTGCTGTTGGACAGTCTATTCCCAAGCCAAAGGCAGAATGGACTGTTGAAGATATTGAAGAGGTCCACAAGCACAAGAAAGCCATGAACATTTTGTTTAATGGCCTGGATCAAGATATGTTTGACAATGTCATCAATAGCCAAACTGCTAAGGAAATTTGGGATACTGTGCAGCTTATCTGTGAAGGCACGGAGCAAGTTAGAGAAAACAAAATGCAGCTTCTCATTCAACAATATGAATATTTCCACTTTGAAGAAGGAGAATCATTGAATGACACATTCAACAGATTTCAGAAACTATTGAATGGATTAAAGCTGTATGGGAGAGTGTACCAAGTCAAGGACTCCTATCTAAAATTTCTAAGGTCTCTACCAAAGGAATGGAAGCCTATGACTGTTTCTCTAAGAAATTCTCAAGATTATAAGGACTTCACACTTGAAAGATTATATGGAATTTTGAAGACTTATGAACTTGAGATGGAGCAAGATGAGCTGTTGGAAAAGGGAAAGAGAAAAGGAGGATCAGTTGCACTTGTAGCTGACAGTGAAAAAGTTTAAGCCAGAAATGAGGAAAAGACAATGCCAAGTCTCAAAATTGGCACAAGCAAATCAGAATCAAGCAAGGGTAAAGAGCAAGTTGCTGAGGATGAAGACAATTCCAGTCAGGATGAATCTGATGATATTGATGAACATCTGGCCTTTCTGTCCAGGAGGTTTGCAAAGATGAAGTTCAGGAAAAACACAAAGTTCACTAAGCCAAACAAAAACACGGTGGACAAATCAAAGTTCAAATGTTACAACTGTGGCATTAGTGGACACTTTGCAAGTGAGTGTAGGAAGCCAAATTCTGAGAAAAAGAAATTTGAGCAAGTTGATTACAAAAGGAAGTATTTTGATTTGCTCAAACAAAAGGAAAGAGCTTTTCTCACTCAAGATGATTGGGCAGCAGATGGGGTAAATGAAGATGATGATGTGGAATATGTCAACCTAGCCCTGATGGCTAATTCTGATGAAAATGAAACTAGTTCATCAAGCAACCAGGTAATTACTACTGATCTCTCTCAGCTTTATAAACATGAATGCAATGAAGCCATAAATGATATGTCCAATGAATTATATCATTTGCGTGTTTCTCTTAAATCACTAGCTAAAGAAAACACTAGGATCAAAGAAAATAATGTGTTTTTAAGTGATAGGAATGATGTGTTAGAGAGTCAGGTAATTGAGCTTGAAAAGATTAAACTTAAATGCTTGACTGTCGAGAGTGAACTAGAAGAAGCTGTTAAGAAAGTAGAAATTCTTTCTAAACAGTTAGAAAGTGAGCAAGAGGTAATCAAGGCCTGGAAAACATCTAGGGATGTTGGTGTTCAAATTGCCAAGGTTCAGGGAATTGAATCATTCTGTGAGGATGCCTGGAAGAAAAACAAAAAAAGTTAGAATTAATTGATGGATTGTCAACGGATGTGGAATCAACGGATGATGAAAGTTATCCGTTGAAGGAAGAAAAGGAGCATCCGTTGAAGGCTCATCAATTAAAACAGGAAAGTTCTTTTAAAAATAAAAAGAATGATTCAACTCTCAAGAACTTTGTCAGAGAAGGAGCTAGCACATCCAGAGATGTCAGTAAGGTGAATATAGGACACATGACTTTAGATCAGTTGAAAGATATGCTTAAGTTGGTTGAGGATAAGAAGGAAACTAAAAGAAAATCTAAAAGAAATAGGAAGGTAGGGATTAATAAACATAACAATTACACACCTGATAGGTATGCTCCTAGAAAAAGCTGTGTACATTATAAAAGTGTTAATCACCTATCTGATAATTGCAAATCTGTTAAAAATGCTCCCATGCCTTCAAATCCCTCCATGCCTAACATGTCTATGTCACCTCTGCATGCTATGCCTGTTATGTCTCACCAGAATCCCCATGCACATTTTGCAAACATGCCATACATTAACAATCCTTACTTTACTGCATTTAGTATGCCTCAAATGCCATATAATATGCCTATGTGGAATAACATGTTTGCACAACCTATGCCTTATCAAATTCAATCAAACGTGTTAAATGATTCCGTGACTAACCCTACACTTCAACCAACCACATCTGAGACCAAGGTTGACCCAAAGTTACCTAAGTCAAAAGATGCAGGAGGAATGAAGTCTAGGAAAAAGACTAACAAGGCTGGACCCAAGGAAACTTGGTTACCAAAATCAACTTGATTGATTTTGTTGTGTACAGGGACAAAGAAGGAATCTATGGTACTTGGACAGTGGTTATTCAAGACACATAACAGGAGATTTCACCCTGCTCACAGAATTTAAGGAGAGAGCTGGCCCTAGCATAACCTTTGGAGATGACAGCAAAGGATTCACTATGGGATATGGCTTGATTTCAAAAGAAAATGTCATCATTGATGAAGTTGCATTGGTTGATGGTCTCAAACACAATTTATTGAGCATCAGTCAACTATGTGACAGAGGGAATACTGTTTCCTTCAATTCTGAAGCCTGTATTGTCACAAGTAAAAAGGACAATAAAGTGGTTCTAACTGGAGTTAGAAAAGGAAATGTGTACTTAGCTGATTTCAACTCTACAGATGCAGAATCCATTACTTGTCTTCTCAGCAAAGCAAGTCCAGTTGAAAGTTGGCTATGGCATAAGAAGCTGTCCCATTTGAATTTTAAGACAATGAATGATCTGGTCAAAAAGGACTTAGTTAGAGGAATGCCTCTAGTGGAATTCACAAGGGATGGACTGTGTGATGCTTGTCAGAAAGGAAAGCAAAAGAAAGTATCATTCAGTAAGAAGCTTGAATCTGCAATTGATGAACCACTGCAACTTCTACACATGGATCTTTTTGGACCAGTCAATGTATTGTCAATTTCAAGGAAAAGATACTGCCTAGTGATTGTAGATGATTTCTCAAAGTTTTCATGGGTTTATTTTCTTGGATCAAAGGATGAAGCTAGTGAAATCATCATCAATCATATCAAGCAAGTCAACAATCATCCTGATTTTAAAGTAAGGAATATTAGGAGTGACAATGGAACTGAGTTCAAGAATTCAACCATGAAGATGTTCTGTGGAGTAAATGGGATCATGCATGAGTTCTCAGCTCCAAGAACTCCACAACAAAATGGTGTGGTGGAAAGGAAGAACAGATCACTAATTGAAGCTGCAAGGACAATGCTTGAGGAGTCAAAGCTCCCAACTTATTTTTGGGCTGAGGCTGTTAACTGTGCATGTTACACTCAGAATATTTCTCTAATCAATCAAGCAAAATGCATGACTCCCTATCAATAATTCAAGAGAAGAAAACCAACTTTAAACTTTCTACATGTCTTTGGTTGCAAATGTTACATCTTAAGGAATCAATCTGATCACAAAGGAAAGTTTGATGCAAAGGCTGATGAAGGAATATTTGTTGGTTATTCTGCTGGAAAATCATATAGGGTCTACAATCTAAGAACCAACATTGTCATGGAATCTGTACATGTTGTGTTTGATGATAAAAAGATTAATGGACTAACAGATGAGGGACATCATGAAGGACTCAAATTTGACAATATTGAGATATATTGTGATGATAGTGAAGATGAGAATGATGAAGAAGACATCTCAAGAAGAAACCAGAGTCTGCCTTTGGATAATGCACAGAATGCTGCATCCGTTGAAAGTCAAAATTCAGCTTCCGTTGAAAGAAGCAATGCAGCATCCGTTGAAAGACAAAGTGCATCATCCGTTGAAGTTCATAACGAAGCATCCGTTGATCACAGTCTGTCAACGGATAATCACTTCACCTCATCAGTTGATAGAACTCCCATTTCCTTTCAAAGGATCAGCAACTCAGGGGGAGTTTCAACAAATCAACATTCTATCTCACATCATGACAATACTGAGGCAACCTCATTAAGGGCTAATCTACCACCTCAAAGGAAATGGACCAAAAATCACCCTTTTGAACTGATCATTGGTGATGCTACATCTAAAGTACAAACTAGAAGGGCTACTCAAGATGAATGTCTGTATAGTAGCTTTCTATCACAGGAGGAACCTAAGCGAGTGGAAGAAGCTCTTTTGGATCCAGATTGGATTTTAGCTATGCACGAGGAGCTAAACCAATTTGAGAGGAACAAAGTGTGGAAGCTGGTACCCAAGCCAAAGAACAAGAGTTCTATTAACACAAAATGGGTATTCAGAAACAAGATAGATGAAAATGGCATTGTCATAAGGAATAAAGCCAAATTGGTTGCCAAAGGCTATTCTCAACAAGAGGGAATAGATTTTGATGAAACATTTGCTCCAGTTGCAAGACTTGAAGCCATCAGAATCTTTCTAGCCTATGCAGCTAATGCCAATTTCAAAGTCTATCAGATGGATGTCAAGAGTGCATTTCTAAATGGGGAATTGGAGGAAGAAGTTTATGTAACCCAACCTCCTGGTTTTGAAGATCCAAATTTTCCAGACAATGTGTATTATTTGTTGAAAGCACTCTATGGACTAAAGCAAGCACCTAGAGCCTGGTATGAGACTTTATCAAAGTTCCTTCTAGATAATCACTTCACAAGAGGTACTGTTGACAAAACTCTCTTCTTTAGAAATGTTAATGGCTCTAAGATACTTGTACAAATTTATGTAGATGATATTATATTTGGATCTACAGATGATAAACTTTGTAAAAAGTTTGCTAAATTAATGCAAAGTAAATATGAAATGAGCATGATGGGAGAGCTAACTTACTTTCTTGGTTTACAAGTTAAACAAGTTAGTGGTGGAATTTTCATTAGTCAAACTAAATATATTTATGATCTTTTAAAGAAGTTTGACTTAATGGATTGTTCACCTGCAAAAACTCCCATGGCCTCTGCCACCAAGCTTGAATTAAACAAGGCTGAAAAGTCTGTGGATATTACAAGTTATAGAGGCATGGTTGGCTCACTTTTATATTTAACTGCCAGTAGACCTGATATTATGTTTTCTACATGTCTCTGTGCTAGATTTCAAGCTGACCCTAAAGAATCTCACTTAGTGGCTATTAAAAGAATTTTCAGATATCTCAAAGGGACTCCAAATCTAGGAATTTGGTACCCTAGAGAGTCTGGTTTTGATCTAATTGGCTACTCAGATGCAGATTATGCAGGTTGTAAATTAGACAGGAAAAGCACAACAGGCACCTGTCAATTTCTAAGAAACAAGCTTGTATCATGGTTCAGCAAGAAGCAGAATTCTGTTTCCACATCAACAGCTGAAGCTGAATACATTGCAGCTGGTAGTTGCTGTGCACAAATACTGTGGATGAGGAATCAGTTATTTGACTATGGTATAACTGTTGAGAAAATTCCAATATTTTGTGACAACACAAGTGCCATTGCCATTACTGAAAATCCAGTGCAGCACTCAAGAACCAAGCACATTGATATCAAGTACCACTTCATTAGGGAACATGTGATGAAAGGTACAGTGGAACTTCATTTTGTTCCAAGTGAAAAGCAGATTGCAGACATATTTACCAAGCCACTTGATGAATCAACATTCACAAGATTAGTAAGTGAGTTAGGTATGCTTAACTATTCATAATCTATGTCATCTATGTAATTTGTCTTGTAGCCAGAAATGAATTTGCTGCAACAAAGTTGGCTTTAATCAAAACTTATCCTATCAACGGATATTCCCTATCCATTGAAAGCCAAAATTGTTCTATCAACAGATATTCATTATCCGTTGAAAGACAAATACGTTTCTGGTAATTTTATCCTTCAACGGATAAAATAGTATTGTTCATCAACGGATAACTATTTACCTTATCCGTTGATGTGTCACGTTAGTGAGTCACAGCCGTTGATTCTTTTACTCAACCGTTGATACAGATATACAGTGTTGTATGTATTTGTATTTACGGTAGTTTTCAGAATTTCTACAGTTTCATTTATTCCTGAACGGCTTTCACGTACTTAAAAGTATCATTTAATTATTTTAATTTGTGTTTTAATTCAAGAAAGTATAAAAGCCCAATTGAATTCTTATTTTCACTTTACGCTTTCTTGCAATTGTCATTCTTTTTCTCTCTCAATTCTCAAGTTCTTCTCTGCAACCTCTACTCACAACAATGGCACCAGTAGTCAAAATTATGTCTCAAACAGGATTTGTTTATGAAAAGAATAATTTCATAGTCTTGTTGAAAAGAAGGAAGCCCATTCTGATTATCACAAGATGATGAACTTCATCAAGAACTGCAAACTGAGCTATGCAATGCTGGAAGCCCCAACCATCTACTGTGAAGTGATTGAGGAGATTTGGACAAGTGCAGAGTTCAACTCCACTGATATGACTATTGCCTTCTCTCTCAAAGGTAAGGACTATTGCATTAATTGTGATGATTTACAATCTTGCTTTAAGTTGCCTGAGAATAATGCCATGACACCACACACTGATAAAGATGTCTCTGCTATGCTAGATTCCATAGGCTATGCTTTTGATTCTACTAGTTTAGGTAGTATTAGAAGGAAAGGCCTTAGGAAAGAATGGAGTTTTCTTGGAGATGCCTTTATTAAGGTTTTCTCTGGGAAGATTAGCAATTTTGATGCTATCACTTCATCTCTTGTTAATATGCTCTATATGCTAGTTTCTGATAGGTACTTTAATTTTAGCAACTGTGTTATGCTAGAATTAGGTTCCAGATTAGGTAACAAAGCTAATAGACCACATAACATCTACTTTGCTAGATTCTTTATATTATTGGCTAACCATGTTGCTGAAGGTTTGGTTATATCCAATGAGAATAATAAACTCAAATGCTGGGCACAAAAGAAAAGGGTCCTTGCAGACCTTTTGAGAATGAATCTCAACAGCCAGGTGCCATTGGTATACTTGTCAATCATGAATGCACCACAGGTAAGTGAGGTAAATGCTTCTATAACTCCTACTATTTCCAACCCCAATATTTCTTTGCCTTCCAGTGTGGCTATGGAACCTGTGTCATTGTCCAAACAGGCTCCTACCAAAGCCACCAAATCTAAAATCTCCAAAGTCAAGTCAAAGAAACCTACCTCTGTTGTTTCTCAAAAGACAACAGTTGTAACAACTACCATAAACCCTGAAGGGAGTGAACAGGGTGTGAGTGGTGAGGGGAGGGGTGAACATCAAAAAGCCCCCCAGGATAAGGTGGGAGAGGTGAGTGATACCCATTCCAGCTAAGCCACAGTCTCTCAAAAGACTGTAGTGGTTCAAAAGGAGTCCAGCACATCCCTAGTTGCATCCTCCCAAAAGGATGTAACTATTGAAAATAGTCCCCACCCAGGGACACAGAACAAAAGAGGGAGGGACACTGAAGCTAAACATTCACCAATTCAAGCCTTTTCAAGGAAGAAGAAGGCCAAAACCCTAGTTTCCACACAAGGGACACACACGGCACAGATACACTCACCAGTATCTGTGCCTTCTCGAATTCAGCTTGATGTGATTCCAGCAAATGTGGAATCACAGCCCCATTCTCTCAATATAGACACACACCATTCCTTAAACTCTCCTACACCCTCTCTGGATGTGGATATGATATTCACATCAATTCCTGATTCTCCCTCATTAAAACTCAGGGAGGAGCCCCACTCAAAACCTGGTGATCATCATCTTTTAGATGATTTGTTGGATCATCAGCCAATTCTTTCAGATGTAGTTGCAGAATCTGTGTCACCTCACTTAAAATCAATCCACACAGATTCAACAATTATATCACTTTCTATCTCTACATCATTTCCTTCTTCAACGGATATCTCTCATCCGTTGACAAGTGGTTGTTCTTCAACGGATAAGCTTAACAGCAGTTATCCGTTGATACCATCAGTTTCCACTTCAACGGATACTCCCTATCCGTTGATGGCCTCTACACACTTAACAGAAACAACTCCAACTGTAGAGGACATGGCAACTGTACAATCACTTTTAGGCTTGAGGGAAGGGAGTGATTTTTTGAGTGAGAGGCTGGGTTGCTCCCAGGCAAAAGGAGAGGATGAGAGTCACCAAATGCATGCTATTTCTTCCAGCATGGCAAAAGTAAGTGAGAGGAGTGCCACCTTAGAAGGTGAAGGTGAGGGTGTGAGGGTGTGTGTGAGCCAGGGGGAGCCCCTGATGCAAGAAAAGAGAGAAATTGAGAGAAAGGCAGGTACAGAAGCTATAAGGGTGGATCCAGCCATTGCTAGTGAGTTCATGAAAGTGGATGATGCAGATAAGGGAAGACAATTTCAGCAACACTACAAAGCTGTCATTGATAATATTTCCTTGGATGCTGACACTTTTACTCACCCTGTTTCAGCCTATCAATTATTGGCTGCACAGGGCAATGTGGAGGCAGAACAGACACTACACATTATACACACTTCAGAATCTCTTCTAAGAGACAAAGTTGCTGTCAACAGGCTACCTTCTCAAGCTGGTGAGCCATCTGAAGAATTTGGAGTAAATTCTAATGATGATGACTCTAATTCTTTGAATGAGAGCATGAACTTAGGGGGAGTAGCAGGCCCAAGTTCTGTTCCAAATCTTCCTGCATGGGCATGGGCAAAACCATCAACACCAGGAGAGTTTGGTGTCACTTTGGTCAAACAAGTCATGATAATTCAGCAGGCCATTCAGGAGACTCAGGATGCTGGCACCAAGGCAATTCTTCAAGCTCATCTGGAATCTCTGCATCTCTTGCAGTTGCAGCATTACGAGCACAATCTAAGTGTGGATGAGCTCAAGCTGGACATTGCTGATCTGAAATCCTACAATGCTGAGAAATTGGATTCAGTTATACCCTATGGTACTATGCAAGATTTGTTGGGGAGACTAAGGAAGGCCTCTGATGCTGATAAGAGGTTGGCCAGATTGGAAGATAGGGTTCAAATAATTGAAGACTCTATGGTCACCATTCTTCAGAATCAACAAACTCAAACAAATCTCCTCATGCAGCTGGCACAAGCACAAGGCTTGACCCCTACCCTTGATGATAACAAAAAGGGGGAGAATAAAGGGGAAGGGGAAGGAGAGCCATCTACAACAGTTCAGATTTCTCAAGTGCTAGTTCCTGTCATCATAACTTCTCCACCAATTCAAGTCAAAGGAAAGCTAGATAAAATTGATCTAATCCAGATAGCAGCAGCTGAATTGCAAGTCAAAGAGCAAAGGAAGAAGATTGATGAAAAGATGCAACTAATATTTGGTTCTACAACTTCTCAATCACAATCTGTGAAGCATAGCACAAAAGTGGAATCAATTATTATGGAACTCAAGCCAGTAGGGAGGCATAAGGATGGAGAAACTTCTTCCAAAGATCTGCAACCTATGGTTCTCAAGCCCAACAACAGATCCAATGAGGACTCTACAAAGAATCCTCTAAAAGAGGTGGATTTTCCTCTTCCAAAAGCAGATGAGGACAAGCTTTTAGGAAGAAGTATTGCATATCTCAAAGAGACCATGGATGAGGCTGTAAGGAGAAATATGGCTATTATTTTCAGAGAGGGAAAGAGCATATGTGTGATGCAAGGACATCCCAAATTCTCAATAGCCAAGAAGGAAGAAACCAAAAGGTTGAAGGAAGAAGCCAAACAGCTAAAGGCTGACAAAAGAGCACAAGCAAAGCTTGAAAAACAGCTAGAGTCAAGTCTGGCTGAAGATCAGAAAGTAATTGAAGACAAAGGTGAAGATGAAGCTATGGGGGACATGGTTGGTACTGAGATGGAGGAAAGAAGTAAGGAAGAATGGCAAAAAGGGAAAAGAAAGAAGGTCAATGCAAAGAGAAAGAAGGTAGATAAGACTGAAGAAACCCAATCAATATCCAAACCACTACCCTCTATTCCTGAACCCATTGTACCTGACCCCTTCATGAACATTCATGGTGAAACAATCATTCCCAAGGAGGAACCAATTGATTGGGACACCATCAAATTGCCCACCTTCCTAACCTCTTCTCCATCATCAAAGAAGCAGAAAAGAAGAATCAAATCAACACCCTCTAAAGCCTCAATCAAATTTACACAGAAGCCTAAGTCCAAACCTCAAAACTCTAAAGATGATTATGTTCACATCTGTGACATAAAAGAATTTTCAGACATTGAACTCTATCTGGATGAGCTGGAGGATGTAAGGGGAATAGCTGCCTACAGACAGCTACCAGAAAGACTAGTGTTCAAATACAAAGGAGCTGGGGAAAGAACATGACCACTTCACAGAATTCTGAATGAAGGCTACACTACCTTGATTAGAGTCTACTCAGCCATACATAAGGATTCTGGCTTTACCAGAACTTCCAGGACTGAGATTCTCAACAAGATTGCCAATATAAGGAAAACTTGGAGGGAGCCTAATGCTTTGCCTAGAACTTTACTCATTCCAGAGAGAGGTATTACAATTCACAAATCACCTCATTGGTTGATGGAGTTCAGAGACAACAAAGGAGTCAGAAGATTTTTCAGAATTGAAGATCAGCTAAAGATTGCCAGTAATGAAACTCTCAAGGATATGCAATCTAAGTTAGATATCAATGAAGAAGATGAAGCTGAATTCTACAGACAACTTCAACTTCAAATGGAGGAGAATGACAGGAGGCTAGGAAAGAAAACCAGGGATCAAAGGAAAAGAAAGTAATTTGCTCAAGCTAAAGGAGCACCCTTGGAAATAATGTATTTCTTCAATTTCATCTCAGCATATACACTTTTGCAGCACTTTTGAATTTCTGCTTAGTTACAGTTTATATATTTGTTAAGTGTTTTGTTATCATCAAGCTAAACCCAAATTTATGCCTACAGTTTTAGTAGACATAAATAGGGGGAGATTGTTAGGAATATGTGTATTAGTTTGATGATAAGTTCAGCAAAACACTTAAGTAGAAATCTAGTGTTTGTAGCCTCAACGGATAAGACCATCTTGGCTATCCGTTGAAGGAGTAGCCTTACTTAGCAATAAGTTTGGTATTGTAGCACATCTCACTCTCTGGTTTCAAGCTGTAATTCTTAGATGTTGTTAGGAGATAATCAGTCATGTTGACTACTAATGGATGTACAAGTAGGAGGGCTAATTGTAAATATTTCATGCCTTGTAATTTTATATAAGTGAAGAAGTATCAACTGATATTGAAGACCTTCAACGGATAAGAAACTAAGCTTCAACGGATGTCTCTAAAGCTTCAACGGATGCACTGCTAGAGCATCAACGGATAAAGCCATCAACGGATGAAAGCTTCAACGGATGCTCAGTCTCATAGCAGTTGATAGTGACAGTTAACAAAGCTGACAGAGGCACATGGATTGACAGAGATGTGGTAGCCTATTTCAGGAACAGCAGAAAAAGCAGCCGTTTTTAGTCTGGTTCAAAATGGAAAGTCAACAGATAATTCCATATTACACTGGATAAAAATGGAACAGAAATAAGTGGAGAACTATTGTCTTATTGTACTTTATCTTTGTCTTCACTTGTAAACTTGGTGTTATATAAACCAAGTAGTAGCTAGTAATTAGATATGAATTTTCCCTGAGCTGTTTAGAAATATCAAGAGAGAAAATCATCTAGTTTGTACTAGGAAGCAGCTGTGATTTAATTTTGAATCACAGATTTTCTGAAATAACACATCTCTGGTGGAACAACAAATCCACCAGAAAAGTTTTTAAGTTCTTTGTGTTCATTTCATTTGTGTTTAAATATATATCTGTCTGCATCAGCTCCAAGCAATTCACACACATTTGATCACTCAAACACTTAGTCTTACAAATTGCTCAAAACTTGAAAAAGTTTTGAGATTTACATTCAACCCCCCTTCTGTAAATCTCATTGTTAGTCCACTGGGAATAACAGGAGAGGATACTGATCCAATAGCCATATGTCAGTGGTCAGTATCTACCTCCCCAGGACTAATAAATCTGGATGTATCTGCGGATAGTGGATCTGACATAGGTGCAGATCGGCAACTTGTTGACAATGATTCAGATATTACCTGATGAGTCATAAGGAAATGTCTTCACAAACATTAGAAGGAAACTTTGATCTTTATGCTAAATTCTTTGGATCATTGTTTATCTTCCCAGAGTGTAAATCTGGAACCCTAAAAGGGAAACTAGCAACTTGTAGATTATGACTCAGATTCATCTAACGAGTCTAACGAGGATGGGGATTTGTGAACTCCCATTGCACCACATGTGACCTCCTTAAGGATGGTTAAGGTGATTTTCCTTGCAGGTACCGCTGGATTTTTGGAGCTATAAGAGGAGTGATACACTTGTGAGAATAAGTGTAAACACGAGTGGAGAGAAGAGTGAAACACTTGTGAGGTACACGAAACAGAATCACACACTCACAGTGAGGAAGAAAGACAAGAAACAACATATCCCATTCCCTATCCCTAAATATGGTTCTTGATACTTCGGGTCTCGATTCTGTTTATGATTGGAACTTAACTCTTAGGAATCTAACATTTACAGATTGGATTAGAATACTTCAGGACCTTTGGGAGCTCATAATTGGTAACACTTATTGATCTCACATTTGGGAGGCATAAGGAGTTGGGAAGATTGGTGAACATGATGATCAACAGTGAAGTCATTCTTGCAGCATTTAAAGGGACATGGTTGATCAGACTATGCCTTATTATTTCTTTTCCAACCAAGTAACATATGAGAACTCCTTCAGACAACAGCATACATTCCTTCTCTAAGGGGGAGATAAAAGCTTATATAATAGTTTAGAGGATTCCTCAACTAAGGGGGAGAAATAGCAGGAAGAAGGAAAAAGGTAAAGCACATGTACACTACACCACACCATTGTTGTTTGTAACTACGGATCCTATTATACGGGAGAGGTGGTAAACACAAGGTGATTTCCTAGTGATCAAAAGAAGTGGTTTGGTTCATCACTGTTCTTCATAAGGGGAGAAGCTGTTTTCCAAAAGGGGAGTACCATTAGTTCTTATCTGCGGATCCTATTATACGGGAGAGGTGGTAGACGAAGGTGATCTCCACTAAGCAGTTGATTCTCATAGGGGGAGAAGCAAGAGAGATATGCGCTTCTCAACAGGAAATGTGGTTGTACAAAAGCAACTGTTGATGATTACTTCAAGACTGAGAAGTATTATCTGGCAGAGAGTTGAAGAACCAAGGAAATGAAGATGAAACTACTTGGAGATCAGTTCAGTGCTAAAGGAACAAGCATCTTTCATTCCAGTTACTTAAGAAATCTGGAAATGCGGTATTTGATCCAGAAAACTAGTAGCATCATTTACAAGTCCTGGTACATTACTTTTTCTAGTTGTTAGTTGAGTTATCCTCTCTATTTAATTTGTTTGTTAAGTTTAACAATCAAATTGGGGGAGATTGTTGGTGAGACTGCGTAGTTGTATGAACAGTTACGTGATAACTGAACACAATAACAACACTAGAACAGGACAGGTTAATAATACTACTTCTACACAAGGAATCCAGAAGAAGAATGATCAGACACATACAAGAATCAGAACACAGTATTAGAAGTGCAAGTCTATTTAAAGTCATAGAAAGAAGATCATTCAGTGATCAGGCTTCTGTGAAGAATAAACAATCAGAGGACTTGTTGTTTTAATACAGTTGAAGATTCAAGTATAGAAATCAAGTGATTCCAGTAGAAAACAATCTATAGAACTCAAGTCAAAATTCATTAACAAGGAACAATCAGAAAGGATAAGGATATTCAAATCAGGGCTAGTCTTTTGTGAACCAGACCAGTGCACTAAGCGTCAGCATTACAGGATTGATCATTCAAGTCTACAAAAGCAGTGTTAAGTGATTTCAAGATCAAGTTCAAAAGGGATTCAAGTCAACATTCCAGGAGGTATTGGTCAAGCAAATAGCATGTATGAAGATTTGGCTAAGGATCTCTTAAAAGGAAGTGGTCGACTAGTGGAAGTCAATAGTCGACTTCTAAACACCTACTAGTCGACTTCTAGTTTTCATTAGTCGACTAGTGTGGTTTTGAACTAGAAACCAAGTCAAAAACTTATACCTTGAACCCAAATCGACTTCTAGGAGTTTGACCAAGTCTACTAGTCGATTTTGAAGGATTGCTAGTCGACTACGAGTGACCAAGAAGAATCTAAGGCAAACAACCCTCCTTTGAATGCAATTCAACTAGTAGAAATCAAGACAAGTCTAATTCGACTTCTATACTACTACTAGTCGAAGTAATGAATTCTTAGAATCGACTAGTAGCCCTTCTTGTTCCTAGCTTGTGAATTGATTAAGTCAAATGCTCTCCTTTTGATTTATAAGTCGACTACTAACATCCTGTGCAAATCAACTACTGCAATCGACTACTAGGGACTTGGGTTATTTTGAAGTGCAACAAATTAGAATGCTTGGACCAGAAGAAGCCACGTATTCAATTTGGTTTTAAGTCTACAATAAAACAGAAATCTCAGCATTCATTCAAAATGAGAATTTTTCACCAGCAAACTGAGAAGCTTTTATGGAGAGCATTACGGAGCATTCAAGTTCATATTAATTGCTTTGTAACTGTACTGTTATGCTGTTGAAATTTCTGTAGAAGCTAATCAATTGATTAGATTGTTGCAAGATTAAGGTTTATATCAATCGAAATATATTCCTTGAATTGTGTTGTGTTTTTACTTTTCAGCATAAACTAAGAACTTGTTTTGAATTGTAATTAATTGGTGGTATCGTATTCAACCCCCCTTCTACGATACCTTTGGACCTAACACCTATCATATCATAATTTTTAGAGCAGCGTTTGTATGGCGGGTAATCTCGACAACATCAGATGAATACATTTGTCTCACTATGTATTTCGTTTATTTATTCTTTGTTAATCCTCACTTATATTTACCCAATATTAAGTGTTGCTGTTTACTAGACGAAGTAGACCTTCTTCGCACTTATACAGAGTTTCTTCCTGAGCCAATAGGTCATTTATTTAACCTTTAAACCTTCGATTTGATACATACTTGCCTCCGGAATTTCCTGGTTCCATAGGAAGTTGCAACAACTACAACATTTGTACTTGAGTGAGAATTATCGTAGCAGGATTATGGAACCCAAGAGTCCTATTTCTCTCCTCAACACCATAGTTTATGGAGTGCATTCGAAGATGATGAAATATGGATTAAAGATGGTTTAAAGAGATTAACCAATCATAGAAAGTTAGGGTGGGTATATCATTTACCATTACTGCCGCAGAGTATGTTAGCAAAGTGAATATTGGGATTATATCACCTGGAATCCTAAAGACTGAGTTCATATAATTTTTTATCATAATTCTTGCATTTTCCTACATTATTAGTTACAGTTTAAATATAATTTTTTAAAGGAATTATTTAACATATTAATAGTATGGTTCTGCAATTTTATTTGAACTTTTATATAGCAAACCTTCAGTACTATGCTGCATTTTTTAAAGTAGATTTCTATAGAAAATTCAGCTACATATTGAAGCAACAAATTTGGTGGCTTTTAAGGGTAATAGAGCAGCATTAGTCTGCTGATTAGCTGAGGAAATTTGTTCATTTATAACAACCGATTTTATTATTTTCACCATCCATTTTCTGCACTTTTCGGTACCAAATACTACATTCGTCCCAAAATACTGTTGGATAAACTAAACTCTTAGGAATATACTAGAAAGTATTATTTAATATAAAAGAATGTTTTAAGTCAGATTCATAGAACTGAAAAGATGTATCTGTTTTGATTCATATATGATGATTTATATTCTCCTATTATAAATGGAGAAGTATATATGAGAAGAAAGATAAGAGTTCAGATCAATATACAAATAACATAAATATGAAGTGTTCTGGTCTTGTGTTCTATATACTGAACTTATACAAGTACACTACACAAACACATTATAACAAATACAAGTTCATTTGATCTTTTACCCGTATTTGAAGGTGAATAAAAAGTATAGCTGAACAAATCATTTTTTAATATTTTTTCTGAATAGAAATATAAATATTTTAATTCAAGAAAACAAAATTTTTAAAAAAAGTATGCGAACTTTTATACATCTTAAAAGTACGTGAAAAAAGTCAAAATGACATGTATTATAGGATGGAGGGAGTATTTTAGTAGTCTACTACAACTTTATAGGATCCCTGCAAACTTTATGAAATCCTAAATGTAATTATATCGGTCATTTAGAATTTAAGAACCGTCGTTGAAAGTTTATGCATTTTTTTTGGAGCTGATATGTGCACACCCTTGATGTATAGATGCATACCCTTTTTTGAGATCAAGATTATAATACCCCTATGCACACATATGACTCCAACCTCTTTTAATGTTGAATAAGGATAATTTGGTCCTAATTCCAATTAAAGGGTGTGCACATATAAATGGAGGGTGTGCACATATCAGCTCTCTTTGTTTATTATTTAATAAATTAAAATGGATTGCTTAATTATTAAGAATGAAATAACAAAGCAATCCATTTTAATTTATTATTTAAATCTATTTATATTATATCAATATATTCTTAATGCACGCTAGTGAATGTATGCAATTTTTACATATAAAAGGGTAGTATAGTAAATAACTAATTAAATAAATAACCAACTCCGACCCGTTTAATGAAAATAACCAACAAACTAATCAAGTCCGGCCCATTTACCCGCTTTCATTTAGTGCAGTCTTATGCATCTGTCAATCAGAGATCCTAATTTCGTGGTATCAGCAATTAAAACATTCAAAATCATAATCAAAGATCAGTTACGATCTTATGTAACTATGATCCTAATTTTATGGTATCAATAATTTAAACATTCAAAATTGTAATCAAAGATGAAGATATGTATGTCAATCAGAGATCCTAATTTCATGGTTTCAGCAATTTAAATAAAATAGTAATTAAATAACAATACGGTCTTATGTATATATCAGTTAGAGACCCAAAATTCGTGGTATGAACAATTTTAAATAAAATCAAATATCAATACAAGACTCAATTAACATGAAAGTACAACAATTTTTTCATTATTGTCTTTTTTAAAATTTTGATATATGATATGCATATACATTTATAGAAATCTGAAAATTCTAGTTGTGATTGATTAGTTGTATTTTGTAAATTTAGATTTTAAATCTTCCAATATATATATTTTTTCTATTTTCTCATTGTTTCATCTTCAGCCGCCTTCCTTCTTCTTCCTATATCTATTTTATTTGTTCCTTACTTACATTATTTAAACTTATATGAGCAAATTATGAAATCCAATATATATGTGTTTATAATATTGATTTATATATAATTATTATTTTTAAATATTTGTTTTAATGATATATGTATTATAACAGTGGAGTAATTATTTGTAAGTAAGGATTCGATCAAAACATGTATTTGTTTATAAATATTGAACAATGATATCAAGAGTATAATATCAGCTATCTCTTTTGTATTTTGATTTTATAGCAATTCGTTGATGCATATCATTTTTTGTAAGAGTAAATGTTTGACAACAAATTTAATATAGTTATGAATATTTTTATGGGTGTACATGTTTGATGACATGAGTCATCGAGAATAAATATGATGCAATTTCCGATTAAGTGTCAATCTAGGTATGAAATACCTATATCATTATAGATTAATTCATTTTATTCTTTAATTAATATTAAAAATCTTTCAACTAATGGGTTAATGCTTACTTATGTTAGAGATATGAACATGTATTGGATCCTTGGAAAATGAATCCAAAAAGATAAACTCTTGGATATGAAGGAATATCTTGGTAAGGACTGAATTACCTTGCACTCTTTTTTCTTTTTTCTGTTCATTACAAATTAGTATGCCTTGGAGCCTTTAGACAGTTTCGTTTGTAATTATGATGATTTTAAATAAAGTCACGGTCGAGCTAAAATTTCATACTGAAAAATGCTTATGTTTTACATGTGTTTTTCATATGTACGAAGAAATGAGCATGAGGTATGTCTACTTGTGAATCCGGAGACGGTTGATAACGACTTTGTTGAGATAAATGGAGCAGCTGAGAATGCAACAGATAACAATTTGGGCAAATTAGTTATGTCAAAGTAGGATTAGTCAATGGTATAATTCATATATTACAGTTCGGACTATAGTTTATTCATCCTCCAATATTTATACTTGCACTAAATAAACAATAGGTGTATGTGTTTGGCTGCTGAATGACTTTTTACTGCCATTTTTTCTCAATTTTGTTTTTTTAAATGTGATTTCTTTATTTTTAAATACACAAAAATATTCCATTATATGCTTCATTGGATGTATCTACTCTTTTTTTTATCCCACTGCAATGGAAGAAATTAGAGATTTTTATCGAAATTCTAATAACTCACATTTGTCTGATAGTCTTTAAAAGCTATTGGGGAAGAGGCAAATTCATAAGTCCATATTCAAGATTTGATAGTAATGATAATACATGGTGAGAAGAGTATGACATCTCTTTTATATAAAATCAGTACACCTTAAATATAGAAAGCATTTAATTTATCATTCAACCATTCACCTGACTACAATGTTGTCAAATTAGATATACAAAGGAAAGAGGTATGTTGTTATTAACACCTCCATTAAAATGAATATATATGTTTATAGAGAGTTAATTTTCAATGTGATGTGCTGCATGTACCAATTTTCTATAATAATTATTATATATCTTACTTAATTTTTTAACCGCATTTGCACGATAAACATATCTAGGCAGGAAGATGGGGAACGTATTTCGTGGTTTTAATTGTGAAAGATGAAAACGTAAATCGAGTATGGTCTAATCAGTTGATACAGAATCTCTATCGTCATGTAAGCATCTTTCTATTTTCAAAATCATTCTAAAATATAATAGCCTCTTAAATTATGTTTAATGCATAGACGCTACCAGAACAGAATTCATAAAAGCATTATCAAGGATACACTAAAATATAAGGGGGACTGAATGACTATGATTCTTTGATTCAGCAGCTCATCTCTTCCACTTTTAAACTTTCTTACTCTATTTTATACCGACTTTTTTAGCTTATAAGATGGATATGTTTTTTAGCTATTTTATGTTCATAGATCCAATTTAGATAGGTTATATAATAACATATATTTTTCTTTTCATGAAAGGTTATATATGAAACTTATTGAAGACCGGTAATAAAAGTAGAAAATTCTCCTATTAGTAATTTAATTTGTAAGATTGATTTAAAAGATATTCTCCTACATAAAAAAAGATATTCTCAAGGAAGTTTGCATATTTTTGTCCATGAAAATTATTAATTCCTACTTGCCCTTATGTTTCAAATTTTAATTTATTCTTCCAAAAAGAGTATTGTTTCTACTAATCAAACTATTATTATGCTAAAATAGGAAAGTATTTAATGTACTAAACCAATTATAGTAAATTTTGTGCATTGATTAAACAAAATAATATATTTTCAGCATCATGTGTTATTGTTTCCTTATTCACATTATTTTTCAAAATTCAAAATTTAAGTTATTTCTCTAAATAACCTATTCTTGGACACAGTAGTTCCTTGACACATTGATAATTAGCAACTGAAAAGGAAAGTTATTTAATATGTTGGCTATCTACCTTAATTTTGAACAATTATCAAGGAAATTTGCATATCTTTTTCCAAGAAGATTATTCTTTCCTGCATGACCTTATATTTCAAATTTCAAGTTTGTTGCTCCTAAAAGAGTATTGATTCTGCTAATTAAATTATTATTGTAACAAAATAAGAAAGTAATTAATGTAATAAAATAATTATATTAAGTTTTGTCCACCAATCAAACAAACAAATATTTTTTTCAACACTTATTGTTATACTTTCCCCACTAACATCGTTTTTTAAAATTCAAAATTTTATTTGTTACTCTCAGTAGCCTATACTTTCCTCATTATCAATTTTTTTAATTAGAAAATTTCTAATTAATATTTTAATTAATTATAAAATTACTAATATTTATATATATTATGCAAACAATCATCCATTTTATAACTAAAAAATAAAGTGAAAGTTTGATTGGTTAAATAAAAAATGTTATTAGTAAATGAATTATTAGTTATTCAATTATATACATTTTTAAGACAGTTCTGTATACATATTTAAATAATAAAAAATTTAATACTTTATAATTGTATTAAAAAATATTTTTATATAATAAAATGCGAGACGGCGTCGTGAGACGCCGTCAAGTAACACTTATAATTATATGATTAGATAAGGTAAACTTGCAAATATGTGAAAATTATATTCTTTTACAAATTTTTGAATCTTATTTTATAAAATTTTAATACTAAATTAGCTACACATATTTGATATATGTTATAAATAAATATTTCTATATAATAAAATGTGAGACGGTAATGTGATGCGCCATTAAGTAAAATTAATTATTATATGATTATATAAGGTAAACTTGCATAATGAAAATTATATTCTTTAAGCATTTTTTAATCTTATTTTATAAAATTTTAAATTACTAAATTAGCTACACATAATTAATATATGTTCCTAATAAAATATTTCTATATAATAAAATGCGAGACGGCGCCGTGAGCAGGGCCGGTCCTGAGTTTTTCTAGGCCCAATGTGGACATTTTTTCGAGGCCCTTTATCAAAATATGAAAGAATTTTTTTTTTTTAAAAAAATAATGGTTTAAGAGGTCTGGAACCTAGACAAGTGCTACGCTAGAAGGCTGATCCCCACGCGTTAATTTTAGATCCAATACATTCAAGTTTGTTACAAGAAACAATTAGTAACCCAAATATCTTAAAATTATACTAATATTACGAAGTCTAAACTAATACATTATTTTATATGTTTAGAAAATTTTTAATGAGAGATAACATACGTTGAGAATAACAAGAAAATGAATTTTATAACTTATATATAACCTAAAGCAAGCAGCAACACAGCAACCACATACATATCATGGAGGACAATACAACAAGAAAATCAATGAATTAATAATAATAAATTTAATAAATAAAGTCAAATTCATGTGGGCCTCTGATTAACTAAAATAAATGAGAAAACTTCGGCTATGTTTTAAATTTAGGGACTTCGTTTTGGATTTATATATATATATCACAAAATTAGATATGACTTATATATGTATACTGGACTATAAAATATGTGGGCCCCTTGATCCCAGTGGGTCCAATGCACCGGCACGGCCTGCACCGGGTCAAGGCCGCCTATGACCGTGAGGTTCTGTTGAGTAACAATGATTATTACATGATTTAATAAGATAAACTTGCAAATTTGTGAAAATTATATAATTTTAAGAATTTTCGAATCTTATTTTATAAAATTTTAAAACTAAAGTAGATACACATAATTGATATATATTATTAATAAATATTTTTATATACTAAAATGTGAGACGGGGATGTGAGGCGCAGTCGAGTAACATTGATTATTATATGATTAGATAAAGTAAACTTGCATAATGAAAATTATATTCTTCAATAATTTTTGAATCTTATTTTATAAAAATAAATTATTAAATTAACTACACATAATTAATATATATTCTTAATAAAATATTTTTATATAATAAAATGTGAGCCGTCGAGTAACATTGATCATTATATGATAAGATAAGGTAAACTTGCAAATTTGTGAAAATTATATTCCGTTATGAATTTTTGAATCCTATTTTATAAAATTTTAATACTAAACTAGCTACACATAATTGATATATGTTAGTAATAATATTTCTTTATAATAAAATACGAGACGGTGCCGTGAGGCGCCATCGAGTAATATTGATTTTTATATGATTAGATAAGGTTAAATTGCATTATGAAAATTATGTACCTTTAAAAAATTTTGAATCTTATTTTATAAAATTTTAAATTACTAAATTAGCAATTCAAATGTTCCTATTCAGAATTTGATAGCAATGATAAGACATACAGAGAAGATGTTAGGTCACACTTTCACTGTAGAGGGGGTGAATACAGTGTTTATTACAATCAAATCAAACTTCAAGAACTTATGTAACAGAAAACAAACTTTATTTAAACAATAAACTCTGTTACAATCTGGAACTGTTATCTCTCAGTGATGAACAAAATATCACGAGAGCTTCTAGAGTTATAATAAATAATATTCTCGATAATGATAACACCTCTAGTGTAAACTCTATTTCTGTGTTTATATACTACACAGTTACAAGATATTCGCTAATTGATATGGAATATAATTCTGCTTCCTAAAATATATCAATCAGATATCTTCTATTCCAAGTATTCCATTCTTCACGGAATTCCTTCTTCATGCATATCTCTTCTTATGTTTATCTTGATCTTCTTAACTTTAATCAGCTACTGTCCTTATCTGATCGTCCTTCAGCACTTAAGTTCTGATATCTATCTCCTGATAACATAAGTACTGATATCCCTTAAGTTCTGACTTCCAGTACCTTAAGTTCTGACTTCCAGTATAAGTACTGATCAGTTAAGTACTGATTTGTTCTGTTCAAATAAGATCTGAAATCTAAACATAAAACATATTAGCCATGACATTATCAAATATATCTAACAATCTCCCCCAACTTGTAAATTAACAAAATATACAAGTTTAACAGATATTTGATGATGTCAAAAACATTAAGTACAAATGCATGAGAAATAGACAAGATAACTACAACTTACAGTCCTTAAAGTTTTTACCAATTCAACTTCTGATAACAACTTCAACCTGTATAAATATCAGAATTTAAGCAGTTGTAGATCTTCGACTTGGCTTCATCATTTTCTGATCTCTCTGATGTCAGAAGTTGTTCTGAGATAATTCTTCAACAAACATTTCTCAGCATATCTGAGTTCATCAATCATTCTCCGTTTGACATCTTTAAGCTCTGCAGTATCTTCACCAGTTTGAAATATTGCAGCTCTGAGATCATTAATCTTTGCTTTTCTCAACTCCCGATCTAGTCTTATGACATAAGCTTTGTTAGACTCTAGATTGAATTCAAGCCCCTTAATACCAAGATATGTTCTGATCTGTGCAGTATTAGGCTTCATATCAACAATATCACCATTGTGATTTCTGTACTTTGGAACATATCTGCTGTCAGACTTAACAGAATAAAGTCTTTTCTGTCTCTGAATCTGTTCCTTTAAGTAGTTTGCAGCAGTCTCTGTTATTCTGTCATCCACTTGAAGTAAGAATAATACATGCTCCAATTCTTCAAAATACTTCAATGGAATGGCATTTTGTCTTATATGATAAACCCTACCATCTGTCATGAAATACAACATGATGTATTCTTTCAAGTAGGTATGGTAAACCATCTGTACAGATTCTAGTTGATTCAATCTCTCAGGAGTTGCTCCAATACCTGGTTCACTCAAGGAAGTTGGATCATCAGTAGTGTTGTGTACTCTTCTTTCATCAGCACTTCCCAATCCAGTTTTATCTCTAGCTTCCTTTCCAGTAACTACTCTTGCTTCAAAACCACTTAAAGTAGTCTTCAAAGATTGAGTCTGTTTTGCTTTAGTGAATCCTGGTAGGAGTGTTTTAGATTTATCTTCTGATATCAAGTTAACTTGAGCACTGTCAGAGGTTACTTGCTTCTTCTGAATATCAGAACTTACAATTTCTTGACTCTGAACAACTTGAGCCATGTCAGAGGTTGTTTTAAGAATTTTTCTTGAAGTCAGAACAAGATTATGTTTTCCATCAGTAATTTCTTCTTCCTCAGGAGGTACATAAGGCTTGATAGGTTCACCAACCTTTTCTTTACCCTTGGATCTTGGATCTATCTGTGGTTGTGATCTAGCCAAAGTTTCTTCAGTATGTATCCTCTCTTTGATCACAATGCCTTTAGGTTTTGGAAGTAACTTTTTACCAGAAGCTTCAGATTTAGATGTGACTTTCTCTGATTTAAGTCTGGCTTCTTCTTCCTTTAAACTTTCCAAGTCCATCCCTGGATTTTCTTGAAGAAATAACTGTCTTGACATTTCCTCATCAAGATCTAGAAGTTCATCAGAACTTATCCTTTTACCAGCAGCAGAACTTATTCTTTTCCCAGTATCAGAACTTGTTCTGTGACTAGCTTGTCTTGATGTAAATCTTCTACCTTGACTATGACCACTACCCATTCCAGAGTTTCCTTGGTCATCTTTTCCATCATCCTTTCCTTGCAGTGACTTGTTGGTTTTGCATTTGGACTTAATTACCTTCTCCCCCTTTTTGGCATCAGCAGGTAATAAAAGAGAGATAAGTAGTTCCACTGAGGTCTGGATTTCAGTAAGTTGCGATTGCTGAGAAGCTTGATTTGTCAGAATTTGATCAATCTGAGCTTGTTGCTTCTCTTGAGTTTTCTCAATATAAGCAACTCTGTCAATGGTAGGTTGGAAGAACTTTTTCTTATCAAGTTTCCAAACTTGTTCCTGTTTAATAAAGTTCTCCTGAATCTTTTGTAGCTCTGCATGAGTGTTGGAATGAAGACCTTGTAGATGTTTAGTACTCAATGCAGTGACTCTAAGCTGGGTTTTAAAATCATCAGAATTTAACATTTCATCAGCTTTAGTCAAGTGCTCAGCAAGATGTAAAGCATTTGGAACACATGAAACTGAGTTCCATTCCTTAGTCCACTCCTGTCCTGCAGGAGTTTCACTCCAAGGTACTGGTGCATCCCTGATAACAAACTCCTTTAGCAGTTCAGACTTAGGAAGAGTCAGTGGAGGAGTATGTCCTGAAGGACCTGCTGCATCAGCATCTACAGTTGTAGCAGCTTCACCAGTATCTCCAACATTTGCAGCATCAGAACTTAAAGAATCAGTATCTTCTGATAAGACAACTGTATGAGTAGCAATGGAGGCTTCAACATCCTCTAATTGCTGATCTGATACTAAGTTCTGATCAACAACCATATCCTGATGCTCACCTAAAATCTGATCATCATCTTGATGCAGAGAAGGTGTTAGTGATAACTCAGGAGTTTGAACAGCATCAGTAACAGGTGTTGTGGAAGGATTATTTGCTGTTGGAGCTTCTAAGAAAAGTATTTCAGGCACAACCAAGTTCTGAATATCAATTTCAACACTTGTGCCTGGATCAACAAGAGATAAAGAAGGTAAATTAGCCTTGTCAGATACAGGTTCCTGAAATGTAGTTGATGGAGAAGAAGTGACTGGAGCAAATTCCTTGTCTTGTGAGATCAGAGATTCCTGATCCCCTTCCTTAGCTGCTTCCTCCTCATCATCTGAAACTGGCCTCTGTGCCCTCTGTTTCTTGTACTTCCTTGTTGATTTGGATTCCTTGGGAGTTGCAGGAACAGTCATACGTCTAAGCCTCTTGAGAAGCCTAGAACCCCCAATTGCAGAATCCTTCTGAGAAGTTGCCTTCTCAGCTTCATTTATCATAGGTTCTGAAGAAGGAACTGATCTTCAGAATCTGTTTCGAAATTAATCTGAGACTGTTACCAAATTTTACTCACAGATAAGTCAAGTAAAGGGTTAGACTGAAAAATCAGAACTTAGACCTATATCAGAACTTAACAGTCATCAGAACATAATGTCTTAACTCGAACAAGGAATATCTATCTTAGTAAATACTCATACAAGTTCTTAGTTATGAACATCAGAAATTAATCATCAGAACGTGTAACTAGAACTTGTCCTCAGAATTTGTGCAGAAGTGACACAATGACTGTTTATCTAAAATAACATAGACCACCACAGAAATTTCATCATTCATATGGAGTGATGTGTGTGTGCATTAAGCTAAATAACAGACAAAGAGTAAAGTCTGATCTACTTCAGTACATCTTAGAAATAAGTCATAATTAAAATTTTGCTAAAGATCTGTCATTATCCTGAAACCTACTGATAAATGAGTTCATGCATGAGTTCACCTCTACTGTTTTTGTGCTAATTTTATGCATCTTTTGAAATTCTATTTTACAGAGGCTTCTCAGTGTAAGTGAGTCACGACTGTTTATTAGAATTTATGCTATTATCAGAGTATTTCTCCAGTAATCATAGAGTGTGAAAAGTCACCAAGAAAATATTTTGCTTTTCTAATGCATATTTACTTAATACCAGCAATGCACTTGGGTCGTCCCTTTCACATTTTTACTCTAGATCTCAAAGGAGTACCTGATATTATTCTTTGATTATTGTTCTTCTTCTTTTGATAAGTGAGGTTTATCAGCACTTAGTACATTCAGCAGTTTTACTAGAATCAGAACTTAAACAGATGAGTAGCATTATTCTAATTTGTGACTTAGTAATAAGATATACAAAGTAAACTTAACTAAGCTCAGTTATCAGAATTTGCTTGTGTCATAAGATTTCCACAGAAATAACTACTTCTTTCATGGGATCATTTGTTTATTGAAGACTAGTAGGTCAGTATCTAGCACAGTTATCCTCATAGGATAGAATAGTTACTGAAACAGACATATCACTTATCAGAGTTTAGACACATATATCAGACAACAGTCAGTACTTGAAGACATTTATCAATTAATGCACAGAATATACAAAGAGATTAATTCTGTAAATACTGATCATAAAGTCTGATAACATAGAACAAGTTTAAGCAGATTTAGAGAAAGAACCTGAAATCATTCCAAGTTCATTTACCAATTTTGAAAAGGTAGCTTCACACAGTGGTTTTGTGAAGATATCTGCTACTTGTTGATCTGTGGGAACAAAATGCAATTCCACTGTACCTTCATCCACATGTTCCCTGATGAAATGGTACCTGATGCTGATGTGCTTTGTCATAGAGTGTTGAACTGGATTACCTGTCATAGCAATAGCACTTTGATTATCACAGTAAATAGGGATTTTGAAATATGTTAACCCATAATCCAGTAACTGATTCTTCATCCAGAGAATCTGTGCACAGCAGCTTCCTGCAGCAATATACTCTGCTTCTGCATTTGATGTGGAAATTGACTTTTGTTTCTTGCTATACCAAGAAACCAATCTGCCTCCAAGAAATTGGCAGCTTCCATTTGTGCTTTTCCTGTCAATTTTGCAACCTGCAAAATCTGCATCTGAGTAACCTATTAATTTAAAATCTGATTCTCTAGGATACCATAATCCTAGATCAGCTGTTCCTTTAAGATACTTAAAGATTCTTTTTACAGCTGTTAAGTGAGGTTCTCTTGGATCTGCTTGAAATCTTGCACAAAGACAGGTAGCAAACATGATATCTGGTCTACTAGCAGTTAGATAGAGAAATGAGCCAATCATACCTCTGTAATCAGTAATATCTACTGAATTACCAGTATCCTTATCCAGTTTTGTTGCAGTGGCCATGGGAGTGGATGCATTTGAACAGTCTTGCATTCCAAATTTTTTCAGCAAGTTTCTGGTGTACTTAGATTGACAAATAAAAGTTCCTTCTTCACTCTGCTTGACTTGAAGGCCCAGAAAATAACTAAGTTCTCCCATCATACTCATCTGATATCTTGACTGCATTAGATTTGCAAACTTTTTGCAAAGTTTGTCATTTGGAGACCCAAAAATGATATCATCAACATAAATCTGGATCAAAAGTAAGTCCTTGCCATGGTTGAGATAGAACAATGTTTTGTCAATAGTTCCTCTGTTGAATCCACTTTCCAGAAGAAACTGAGCTAAAGTCTCATACCATGCTCTAGGAGCTTGCTTAAGTCCATAAAGTGCTTTATCAAGCCTGTAGACATAATCTGGATGTTTGGAATCTACAAAGCCTGGAGGTTGTTCAACATATACTTCCTCTTCCAATTCTCCATTGAGAAAAACACTTTTCACATCCATTTGAAAGACAGTAAACTTTTTGTGAGCAGCATAAGCCATGAATATCCTTATGGCTTCTAACCTAGCAACTGGAGCAAATGTTTCATCATAGTCAATTCCCTCCTGTTGAGAATATCCTTTTGCAACCAGCCTTGCCTTGTTCCTTACAATTATGCCATCACTGTCAGTTTTGTTTCTGAATACCCACTTTGTACCAACAACCGATCTATTCTTGGGTCTTGGCACTAAGGTCCAGACTTTGTTTCTTTCAAATTCATTCAACTCTTCCTGCATTGCTTGCACCCAATCAGCATCTTGAAGAGCTTCTTCCACTTTCTTTGGCTCAGACTGAGAGAGAAAAGAATTGTAAAGACATTCATTCGAAGTACCTGTTCTAGTTCTGACACCTGCCTCAGGATTTCCAATTATTAAATCAGGTGTATGTGATTTTGTCCACTTCCTTGCAGATGGAAGATTTTCTCTAGAACTGGATGCTCCCCCATAATTCATGCTGTCTTCGATTTCATTTTCTGATGCTCCCCCTGAAACTATGCTCTCTGAGTTGAATCCTTCAGTATTTAGATTTTCAGCACTGTCAGTACTTGGCTTATCAGAACTTGACGAATCAGAATTTGACGAGCCAGATGTATGTTCTGATGCTTCTTGAGATGTGATAAAATCTTGAGTATGCTCCCCCTGCAATGGTGCATCTTCCTTTGACGTAGTCACCACAGTTTCAATAACATCAGAGTTTAATCCATCAGAATTTACAGTATCAGGACTTAGACATGACATTCACTGGACCAAATAGATCAACATGAAGTAGATAGTAAGGCTCAAGAATTGATGATTCAGTCTTGCTCTTGAACGAAGATTTTCTTTGTTTAGCCTTCTGACATGAGTCACAAAGACCATCAGGAACAAACACTGATTTTGGCAGTCCTCTCACAAGATCTTTCTTGATCAGTTCATTTATCTTGTTGAAGTTTAAATGAGAGAGTTTCTTGTGCCAATTCCAGCTTTCTTTAGTTGAGGCTCTACTCACTAAACAGATTGCAGAACCATCAGAACTTGTTGAAAGCTTAGCTTCATAAATGTTACCACGCCTGAATCCCTTCAGAACAATTTTTCCTTTAGATTTACTAACTATTTCACAATGTTCTGCAAAGAAATCAACATGATAACCTCTGTCACAGATTTGACTTATACTCAGTAAGTTATGTTTAAGTCCTGAGACCAGAGCTACATCTTTAATAATGACATTCCCAAGATTGATATTGCCATATCCCAAAGTTTTTCCAATGTTGCCATCTCCATAAGAAACACTTGGGCCAGCTTTCTCCACAAAGTCTGATAGCAGGGCCTTATTTCCAGTCATATGTCCTGAACATCCACTGTCCAGAACTAGAATATTTTTCCTGTTGCCCTGCAATCAAAAAGACCACTAATTATTAGTTTTAAGGACCCAGACTTGCTTGGATCCTTTGGCCTTTTTAGGTTTGTTAACATTTGCAGCGGATTTAACATCAGATTTTATGTTAACAGTTTTCTTATCAGACCTTATACTAGAAGGAACAACAGAAACTTTCTTTAAAGAAGGTTTTATTTGATAATAATCATAGTACAAACTATGATATTCCTTACAAGTATAAATGGAATGCCATAAACTACCACAATGAAAACAAGGATTTTGTGGTTTGTATCTAACAGACTGACTCTTAACTCCTGACTTTGTAGATAAGGAGTTAATATTCTTATTCTTCCTGCAAAAAGAAGCCAGATGGTTAGAACTTCCACAGTTATGACATGCTTTCCTAGGAGCATCAGGAACAGATTTATAGTTATTGCTTTTATTCACACCTTCTTTTCCATTCCTGTTTTTCCTAGGTGATTTTACCTTGTTTGCATCCTTAATATCTTTCAGCTTATGCTTAAGCTGCTTCTTCGTCATTAAGCCTATGTTAACTTCAGCTGTCTTTTCCTGTTTTAGTTTGTCAGAAGCTAATTCCTTTTTAACTTCTGATTTCTCATTTTCGGATTTTTCAGTTACAAACTTAACAGGTTTTAACTTCGGCTTTTGCTTATCAACAGGCTTAATTTCTACAGTTCCTTTTTCATTTTCTCCATAGCCTAAACCCTCTTTCCAGTTTCCACTGCTTAGCAAATTTTGAGTTGTTTTGCCAGAGTTAGTCCAAGTTCTGATAATCTCTCTCTCCTTTTCTAACTCAGTTTTTAGAGATTCATTCATTTTTAGCACTTCATCCCTAATATAAAAAGCATTATCTCTATCCTGCTGAGTTTGATGAAACATGACTAACTCTTTTTCTAAGAAATCATTTCTTTTCTTAAAAGCAAGATTTTCAGAAGTTAATCTTTCACATGTTAAAGTTTGATCTCTATAACTAACAAACATGGTTTTAAGATATCTTCTCAACTCATCAATATCATCAGTATGAAAAGCATAAGTAGTCTGAGGTACCTTTGTTTCAGCAGCTTCAGAACTGCTCTCAGAACTTGATTTATCAGCATTTGCCATCAATACATAGTTCTCCTCACTTTCAGAGTCTGAGGTGTCTGTCCAGCTTTTCTGCTTTGTGACAAGAGCTTTGCCTTTGTCATTCTTGGTCTTCTTGCAATCAGGAGATATGTGGCCTTTCTCACCACAATTATAACATTTAACATTAGCGTAATCTCCTCTGTCAGACTTTCCTCCTTTTCCTTCAGATCTTCTGAAATTCTTCTTATCAGAACTTATGCCTTTTCTGGAAAACATCTTTCCCTTCCTGAACTTCCTGTATGCAATCTTTGTGATTCCTTTCACCATAAGAGCACACAGCTTCATCATCTCCTCATCAGCATCAGTTTCAGGCAAGCTTTCAGAATCTGAGTCATCATCACTCTCAGAACTTGATGACTCAGTATCAGATTTTATGATAAGAGCTTTACCCTTATCTTTCTTTGAGGAAGGTGGTTTGGGGGATTCCTCTTCAACCTTGAGAGCAACTGTCCTTGACTTTCCTCCTTTTCTCTTGCTTCTTTGTTCCATCTCAAGTTCATGGGTCTTGAGCATTCCATAGATTTCATCAAGAGTTGTTTCATCAAGATTGTAGTTGTCTCTTATTGTTGTTGCCTTCAAATCCCAACATTCAGGAAGAGCTAACAGGAATTTGAGGTTTGTATCTTCAAGATCATACTCCTTATTTACTAATGACAAGTCATTCAAGAGTTTGACAAATCTATCATATACATCAGTCAATGACTCATTAGTCCTAGAGTCAAAGTGTTCATACTCTTGAGTGAGTATTGTTTTCCTGTTCTTCTTAACTGTTTCAGTTCCTTGACACCTTGTCTCCAGTGCATCCCATATCTCCTTAGCAGTCTTGCAGTTGATTACCCTGTTTGACATTACATTATCAATGGCACTATGCAATAAGTGACGTACCTTGGCATCCTTAGCAATAGATGCTATATCTTCAGCAGTGTAATCAGTCTTTTCCTTTGGTACGGTCATTGCTGCTTCACCTGCAACTACAACAGCGAGCTTGGTAGGTTTGTGAGGCCCTTCCCTGATTCTATCAAGGTATTCTGGATCTGTTGCTTCCAGAAACATGGTCATCCTTACCTTCCATATGGGATATTTAGATGGTCTCAATATGGGAACTCTGATAGTCTCATATCGACTCTGAGTTGTTATCTTTGATGATTCCTCAGTTTTGGTAGGCTTAGTTGGAGTTTCTGTGTCAGACATGATTGTGTTTGGATCTTTAACTGTATGTGTGTTAACAGATAGCTCTGATACCACTTGTTAGGTCACACTTTCACTGTAGAGGGGGTGAATACAGTGTTTATTACAATCAAATCAAACTTCAAGAACTTATGTAACAGAAAACAAACTTTATTTAAACAATAAACTCTGTTACAATCTGGAACTGTTATCTCTCAGTGATGAACAAAATATCACGAGAGCTTCTAGAGTTATAATAAATAATATTCTCGATAATGATAACACCTCTAGTGTAAACTCTATTTCTGTGTTTATATACTACACAGTTACAAGATATTCGCTAATTGATATGGAATATAATTCTGCTTCCTAAAATATATCAATCAGATATCTTCTATTCCAAGTATTCCATTCTTCACGGAATTCCTTCTTCATGCATATCTCTTCTTATGTTTATCTTGATCTTCTTAACTTTAATCAGCTACTGTCCTTATCTGATCGTCCTTCAGCACTTAAGTTCTGATATCTATCTCCTGATAACATAAGTACTGATATCCCTTAAGTTCTGACTTCCAGTACCTTAAGTTCTGACTTCCAGTATAAGTACTGATCAGTTAAGTACTGATTTGTTCTGTTCAAATAAGATCTGAAATCTAAACATAAAACATATTAGCCATGACATTATCAAATATATCTAACAGAAGAGTATGCCATCTCCTTTGTATAAAATTAGTACACCTTAAATATAGAAAGCATTTAATTTATCATTCAATCATCCACCTAACTACAATGTTATCAAATTAGATATACAAAGAAGAGATATAGGTTGTTATTAACACCTCCATTAAAATTACCAAATATCTAATAGAAAGTTAATTTTCAATTTAATATCTTGCGTGTACCAATTTTATGTAATATTTAATGTTATTCCCAAACAATCTAAACAAAAATTACAGAGGGGGGTTGAATGTAATTCTGGCTTCTTTACAATTTTAAGAACAGTTCTGCTATAAATATATAACTGTGTTTGATTTAGCAATGGTGCGGAATGAAAGTAGTGTAGAAATCAAAACACAAAATAATCAAATACAAGTATTTAAAAACTTTATGGTGGATTGAACTTTTCCACCAGAGATATATATTAAGTAGAGAACCTTGTGTTACAATATTATACACAACTTCTTACAAGTTGAACTACAAGAACAGAGAAATTGTAACGTCTGGGAAATTTACATCTGTATTATATCATATTTATAATAAATTATGTGTGTTAATGTGTCATTTATGTGGAATTAACTGTCAACCCCTAATTGCTATGTGTTATGTGCATTCTGTGTCGTCCTGGTATTTTTAAGATATTTTTTAAAATATTTTATTTTTCATTTACAGCTTGCATTTCAAAAGTTTTACGACCCGAATCATGATTTTAAAGCAGATATTTCAAATAAAACAATGGGTCTTATTTTTCATCAAACGACTTTTACCATCGCATTATTCTGAACATCTAGGCATTTTATAAATTTTCTCGTTTTGCGAAAAATGACTTTTTCGGGCCCCATTGGATGTTAAAAACCCCACAAAAATCACATTTTTATTTTTATAAAATTTTAGGACTTTCATTTATACAATTTCTTTGTATTTTTGCATTATTCACAATTTTTGGGAAATTTTGGCATATATATTGTATATATAAAATATTTATAAATTAAATTTTAATACTCAAAAATTATAAAATTAGGGGCCTATTAATTTTAAAAAGTGTAGAATTAGGGCCCTAATTTTATTTGGGAGTATTAATTTTACTACTGTAAATAGCCTAATTTTTATTTAATTATAATTAATTAAGTAATTAAAATTCTGAAAATTCACAAAATTCTCTAAAACCGGGTCGGGAAGAACCACGTCGGGTTGAAGACTCAATCGGTGATTTCGAGCAGATTACAGCACTAAATCCAGTGATTCAAGTACTGAAATTGAAGGTCTTGATATGTTCTTTCCATTTCTAGTATCAATTTCATGTTTTAATTCGTTATTTTTTTATTTTTGATTTCTAGGGTTTATGTTCGAATTAGGACTTTTTGATTCCAGGGTTATTATGATGTTTTGATGATTGATATAGCTTCCTGATGTTATTTGCAATCGATTCATGGTGTTTAATTGAACAAATGATACCTGGATAGCAAAGTTCGATTATTAGGGTTTATGTTCAATTTTCAAATCACAACTCTGTAATTTCTGTGAATATTTGGTTATTAAGATGTTAGGGTTTTGATTGTATGTGTTCTTACCTTTAATTTGCACTATTAAACATTAAGTTTCATGTACGATTATGTGATTTCGATATCTGGCCGGAGTTGAAGTCGGTTTTGATCGAAGATGAAGATTCTGAGATATTTTTGGTTCGTTTTGGCCGGGAATAGGTTGCTGCAGTTGTGTGGAATTGAAACCCAGTGAAAAACACACCAAACGGTGTTGTTTTTGGCCTGAAATTGGCCCACCACAATCTGCTCCGGTGGCCGGTTTCTGGGAAAATTCCGGTCATGTTCTTCATGACCCGGAATTGACCCGTTTGACCCGTGTAAAATACCCGGGTTTGATCTGTTTTTGTAAAGTTTTTGTTTCTCACAAATGTTTCTGCAATTTATTTTATTTTTATTTTATTTTAATTATAAAATCAGTTTTATTTATTTATAAATTGATTAATTAATTATTTAATTAATTAATTTATATTATAAATAATTTTGAAATATTTTCTAAAAAACAGATTTAATTATTTTCTTAATTATTTATTAATTATTTATTATTTATAAATTATTTAAAAATGATTAATTATTTTGATAATTACTCAAATAATTTTCAATAAATCATAATAAATTCATTTTAGTTCCAAAAATTATAGAAATATCATTTTTAATTCTGATTTTTCTTAGATAATTATTTAAAAATTATTTTAGGGTTAAAAAATAGTAATAATTACTTATATTGAATAATAAATTGATTTATTCGTGTTTAATTGATATTAATTAGACCGTTAGTCCAATTCGAGCGAAATGGAAGCCCTTTGACTCTGAAAAATGAATTTTTTTCATTAAAAATAATATTATAACCTAATTTCTTCTATAAATTAGTTGACTTTGTTATTTGTTTGATTATCAGTTGAATTGCGTGCCGAAACGAGTCCGAAAAATTCTGAAAAATATGAAATGAGTCAGATAATGATCAGTTGAGCGATCAGCGAGTCGATTTTGATTCTAAAAATTATTTTAACTATGAGAATGATTCTGTGCTTATGTGTATTATGTGGTTAATCGAGTCTTAATTGTTAATATATAATATACGAGTCAGTCATAAGCACATGGGTAGACAATAGGAACGATGTGAAGTCGGTTCAAGACGCAATTGAAGTACAAAATGACTAAACCAGTCTATTTATCTAACAGAAGCTAAGCCAGCAAGGCAGGTTGAGTCGGTAATAGACGAAGGTGATATAATTGCAGTGAGTCACGCCGAAGGCAAGTTTTTCCCCTATTCTAATTTCAGAATAGTAATATTTCTTCAGATTCTTATCACGCTTACACTCTTTTAATTCTTGTTCATATTTCATTTCGATTCTTGATTTCTCCTTTACATTTGAATTCATTGTTCATATTCCAATTGTTACACATAAATATTGATAAATTCTGGTGATTAGAATATATCAAAGCATACTGATTGGTCTGGTTGCTACTCCATGAACTCGATAGTGATACTTTTGGGGATTAAGTTTACTTAATCCTAAGGACCGGGACATAACCGGATCCTTAAGATGGGCCGTAGTGCCTGGGTGCCCGACGGGATCTATATAGTGGGATATAGATCTGTATTGTATCCTGGCTGATCAGCAGGGTATAGATGCGAACTTGTGTCCAATTTAGTTCGTTTATACTCGCCAGTAATGGCCTTCTTTCTATTATCGCGAGGTTATATCTTTGCAGATATACCCAGGTTACCGATTCATTTATACTACTTTAACACTGTTTATATTTTGCGGACTTGTTGAGCAATTTTCGGCTCACCCTTTTTGTTGTTATTCACCTTATTATTTTAAGTTAAGAAGGAATATGAAACTCATAAGGACTCGAGTGGTAAAGAAGCGGGTCAAGTCTCGGGATCCTCTCATACCCAAGGTATTGATCCCAATCCAGGAAGAAATCTTTGAATTGCCCGAACAGGTGGAGTGTAGATAGTTAGTGTGTGTGTTTGAATAAAAGATGAAATTAGTTTAAAACTGGTTAGACAATGGTTTATAATAAAGAAAGTTCGTAAGATTTTGAATTTGGTTTTTAATAAAGTAGTTAGAGGTTCTTATTTTCATACTTCACCCTAAAAAGATCATGGTTAGTGTTAAAGGGGTTTAGATTCATTTCTTTATTATTTGTTAATCAGATTGTACAGGTTTGGTGATTAGCTAGTAACCCCCAGACTTATACCCCGGGTCTGGAGGGCGTTACAGGTTTGGCATCAGAGCTGTAGGTTTGGTCCCTGAAAACAAGAACATTAGGGTTAAGATAAGATAGGAAGATCACATAGGATAGGAATAGTCAAATAGGAAGAATATTGTTAGGACTTAGATAAGATTAGGATAGGAAGGTATTAGTTCTAGGAATGATTTAGTGACCTTTCTTCTTTCTTTGGTATATTATCATATGGCATCGTCAGGTTATTCGATTTGTTCTGAGAGGACAGTGATCGGGTCTGTCGCACCAGTTGTGCCACCAGTATCTGAGTTCATGTTTCCTCCTCTTCCCCCGCCACCACCATTGCCACTGAAGCCAGCACCCCTAGTGCAGGGGATAATTCATGACCCTATAGAGATGTTTGGTCCATTTGAGTTTTTTGAGCCGATGATCCCACTTCCACTTCCAGTAGAGCATCAGTTTATACCGGGGATTGAGCCAGAGCTTCCACCACCACCAGTGTTACCTCCTATACCAGTACATGCCCCAGAGCGAGATGTATTTCAGATGATTCCAATTGAGGGAATGGGTGAGCATGATGTAATATCCCATATTTTCAAATATTATTATTATTATTATTTCGAATTATTTATGTGATTTTTATGTGAATTTTAGTGAATTATCTGGTAATTGGAGTTGATGTTTGGGTGTTTATATGTAATATTATTTGAGTATTTGAATTTTTATATGTCCAGAATAAAATATAGATAATTGTGATATTTTTCTGTTAATTTTTGGACCGTTAGATAATTTTATAATGATTTATGTATTTATTAATTATCTTCTGAATAATTATCAAAATTATTTTATAATGCCGGGAATCGTCCAACTTCAATTGTTTTTGCGTTTTTACAACCCGACACTCTTCCGAAAACTGCTTCCTAACCTAATCTGCTGATTCCGGCCATTTTCCGTGTTTTGACTTTTTCGATCCGGATTACGGTTTGACCCGTGCGCGGCCCGGCGCAAAATTTTCGATACGATAACCATTTCGATAAATCAACAAAACCCGTATTCTTGAGGACGGGATATTTTTACATTATTTTTGTATATGGTGTTTTATAAAAAGCTCGGTTTTGATTATTATCCAATTCTGGTATTAAATTGTATCATTTTTATAGTTACTTAGCGTCTAAATAATCTATTTTTGGATCATTTTGTAGTTACTTAGCGGCTAACCAACTAATTTAACGATCCAAAATGATCCAGAACGAACCAATATTCCGTAAATATAAGCAGCCTATTTCTTATTTCATTTATTTCGTTTATTCATTTTCAACCAGTTAAAATACCGTAAATACAGAGAAAACCCTAGAAAACCGATACGTTCCTGATAATCAATCGTACGAACGAAGGCGTTATCGAACTCCGATTCGGGTGTACAGCATATCAAAACGAAGCTCTCGAAAAGTCCTTTCTGATTCAACCAACCATTTCAGTGAAGAAATCAATGTATTTTCTTATTTAATTATTTTTAATTCGAATTATTTAGTGAATAAAATATGAATTTTTGCAGACGTGATTATTTGAGTGTTTTGATGATTCCATGTTGTAGAGCATTTTTTCTGGTCAATTTCATATATTATACTTCAAAAATAGAGTTCAATATCATGTATTAATTAAGGTTTGATTTTCCGAAAATTACTTGAATGTGTATTCTTGGTGTTCTTGAAGAATTCTGAGAATCAAACCCAAATTTGAGGAAGATGCAGATCTCAGTTTTTGAAGTATGAGTAACCAAAATGTTCAGATTTTCATCCTTTATCTGTTTATGCCATTAAATCATTCAAACGATGGGTAATTTATTAATTTCGTAATTTAGGGTTTATACCCGAATTTGGGGCTCTTTGATTAAGCAATATTTGGCTTGTTTTGATCATGTAGATAGATTGTATATTGTTCAAATTTTAATTTGGTATATAGTACGTTGAATTTGGTTAAGAATTTTGGTTTTTCCGTGTTTCGCCGAAAAATATGAGTTTGAGGCCGGAATTTGATCGGGTTCCGAGTTTGGTCGATGTTCTGCGATTGATTTTGTCGGTTCTGAGTCGCATGAGTGATAAGGAGAAGTTTGGTGTGAAGAAATGGTTCGATTAGACGGTTTTGGGTCGGGATAGGGGCTCGCCGGACCAGAACAGTGCCAGCCGGTTTTTGGGGAAACCCAGAATCCGGCGACCTGCTCTTCAGGTCCCGGCCACCTGCCCTCGTCTATGCCGCCTGTCGATCCAGGGAAGGAGAAGACAAACCTCTCAAATCTGTTTTTGAATTCTTTTTTTATATAAATCAAAAATATTTTTTTTTCCAAAATTCATTTTTTTATTTTGAAAATCATTATTTTAATTCTGAAAATTTATTTTAATTCAAAAATAAATCCAAATTATTTAATTAATTAATTTTAGTTGATAATTAATTATTTAATTAGTCAATTAATTTAAATATTAATTGATTAATTAATTTAATTAGTTATTAATTAATTTTAATTATTTATTTAATTAGATTTAATTATTTATTCTTGATTTAAAAATTCTGAAAAATATTTTCAAAGTATAAAATATTATTTTAAATTATTTTCCAGGCTCGATAATTCTTATAAAATTATTTTTGAGTGTTCGAGCCCTATTATTTAATTATAAAATGATTCGAAGACTGTTTTAATTCCAAACAATGTTCAAAAATTCATAATAAATCAACCGTTCCTCCGTTTAATACGAAACGAACGCCTCCAGACCCAGAAAAATATTCCGCTTTCATTAAAAATACTTTCGAGACCCAAATCCTTTTGTTTCGAAAGGTCGCTTGTTTTACAAGTTATTCTGAGTCAAGTTTTGATCGATAAATCATATTTTTGATCTGATTTCAATTTTAAACACACCGATTCGAATGTTTTGATGAACCAAGTCATATGTGATATGAATTATATGATACGTGGATTATGTGATTATGTGTTATAAGAATTACGTGTGTACGTGGGTCAAGAGTCCTGTATTTGACTGTCTTCTTCATGTGCGGGCTATCGTATGGGTAGACGATAGGGTGTTGACGCGCAGTTCGTCGAGTGATTATCGTTTAGGCGATTAAAGTTATATCTTTTAATTATAGATACGGATCATTCGAGTTGATCAGGACAAGACATTGGATAAAAAATGAGATGGAATAGTATTGGATATCTGGCTTCTAGCAATCGCATGAGCAGCATATCAATGAAGTGTTGAAAAGAAGGATGGTGATGTTTTGAGACAGAATGTCAGAATAGATGTGTCGTTGCGAGTGTGACTAACTGCTAAAACCCAAAGGCAAGTATCCATATCATCACTTATCGTTCAAGTGATATTTATTTTAAATCTTATCATGCAAGTATTGCTTTCCCTATTCAGTTCGTAATAGATAAATATTTTACATATCACTGAATTAAATAATTCTGTTATGCAAATACTCATCTACTATTCTATGTTCAGAATAGTAAAGTGATTTTACTTATCCCATTTAGCGGATTTATAAATGTTTTAGATTTTGAGAAAAGTGATTTGGTTGCGAATATTCCTACCCATGAATTGGGGGAATAAAAGTATTTCGGGTATCGATTATCATGACCCCATTTTAATAAAAGGTTTTAGGATTGGATCATAATTGCGTAAGTGACCGGGACGGACGGTCCAGCGGATGGCTATTTCTAAGTGCCATATGGAATATTATGACACCATTTTTACCATAGGCAGGTATATTGCCTTTTGTTTGAGTACTCGTATTTTTGGGGTCACATTTCTATGAATCATGACCTTGTGCTATCACACGGGCTGATCAGCATGTGATAGTACGTCCGTCGGAGGATGATCCTAATCTAAATTATCATATCATTTTTGATATTCATAGAATAAATGATTTATCAACTGTTCTGTTTTGGATTAACGGTGAAATGCAGTTTTGATTCAGATTCTGATTTATGCTAATACTTACGTTGTTAAATATCAAAGGTGGTATTAGTATAGATGATTGATGTTGACTTCAGTATGGAATGTTGTGAGCATCACAGTTCGTATTAATATCTAATTTGATATGACAACAAAATAAGTATTAATTTCAAGAGTTCGGTTTTGAGTAAAGTTTATGATTCAATCCATAATCATTGTTTCATGTTATTATTGTTTACGATATTCCGTAAACACTGTTTCACGAGTTTTATTATCGTCAAGATTTAAAGTATTGCTGAAGCATTTCACTCAAAAATATCAAAATGGTTTTGAATACAATTAAGGAATAAATTCTGGGATTCCTCAACTAAAATTTTATAATTCAGCAATTATGATTTTAAATGTTCTGCGCTATTGCAGATGTCGGTTTTATATCAAAAGACCCTATATATGTTATAATAATCTTGCTGAGCATTTCTTTCGCTCATACTTGCATGTTTTCAAATTTAACCTCCAGTGAGGATTAGCTTGCGCTACTTAGCTGCGAATTTCGAGGAAGCAAAGAAAAAGCTCTTGGAAGGTGGTTGGTCCAGGGTTTGCGGGCTAGTGTAAGTTTTATTGTGTAAAGTTGTTTATATTATATTATATTATAGTTGTGTATTATATTTGGGCCTAGTATACTTCATTTCGAAGTTATACTAGTGGGTTTAGTTTTGAGTTGGAATTTATTGAAAAGAGTTTTAAAAGAAAGTGAAAAAAAATTATTTGTGGAATTTGGAATTCTTGTTTCTAGAACTGTAACCTTAAAAGATCTTGGATTAGTTGGGGTCATTTTTGCTAAATATCTTTCACTGGAATTTGCATTTTAATTTAACAGGTTAATATGGATTGAGATTTTATAGTGACGACCAAATCCTCTGACCCCGGATTTAGGGGCGTTACAGGTTGGTATCAGAGCTGAGGTTATAGTAAACTAGAAATGAGAGTGTGTAGGAGTGGGTATAGCTATGTGAGGACGCTTGAGCTCATATCGAGTTCCTGTTGGACTATTGGATATAGTACCAACGAGTAAGTTAAACGCATTCGTTTGAGATGGTTGTGTTCAGCTGGATGGAACTCCGGGAAGCTGCAAACTTCTATTGTGGAATCTTTCGAGACTACGATTCGACGACGATGAAGATTATCGATATCCTTGGAACATGAAGAAGTGTCTAGAATTAGATGGCGAGTCAACTGAAGAGTTCAAACAGAAGATAAGTATTAAGACCTTGGCAATACCTTCTCTTTCTATAACTTCTTTTGTCATCTCTCAAAAAGAGGTACCTGTTAAATGATATATTCCCTAATCACTCATTTTCAATCATATATGTGTTTTAAATATGCCAGAGACTGTCATGAAACCTATTTTCAGGTTTTGATAGCTTTGTCAAGTTGTGAAATTGGACTTCCACTTTTCTTATTTAGTGGATAGTTTCTTGGTAATGTGACACCACTTGCTCATTTGGTGCCATAATTTTGCTCTCTGGATTTCATTTCCTTCAGAAATATCATCTTTGAAATATTTTCAGTTTCATTCATTTGATTTTGGATTCCTTTGATATTCTTTTATTCTGACTGAGATGAACAACCCTAACTATAGGGGAAACAAGGTATACATGTCTGTGTGATAGGAGTTGGATGGGACGCCATCACTTGTGTGTGTTGTGAATACATGAAGGTTAACAACCTTTAGTAGTGTCTTAATTTGGGCACGCAATACCAAGTTCGTTTGATCATATTGATCTCTCAGTTATTCTCTTCTTTCAACAATACTTTTTCTCAAATTCAGATTTTGGTTCCGTTATGATATCAAATTCTGTTCTTTTTGAAATTCCATGATTTTATCATTCCAAATATTCGAAGGTATGCCAATCAAGTTAAGTTGAGTATCCTGGTCAAGTAAAAGTAAGGCGATGTGATGGAATTACGAAGGACGATAGAGGAGTGCAATGCGATTAAACTATCACTGGCATATAGTGAAGTCAATTTGTTTCTTTATTTCTCTCTTTATCTCTCTTTCTTTTCTTCTCTCTATCTTTCTCTATATTCTTCTTTCTCGCGATCAGTAAAAGCGATTCTATTGAAGAATTGGTCAAAAGAGGTGGATGGAACAATGGTGCACAGCGAAGCTCCTGTAAAAGTTTTATTATACAAGGAATACAAGATTTATTTGAGATTATGGAAAATTGAGGTTATTTGGAAATGGAAAGTTGGCTAGAAGATCCCTAGTGCTCTCTTCTGTTGATTCCGAGGACAGAATCCTTATAAGGGGGTAGACTGTAATATCCCATATTTTAAAATATTATTATTATTATTATTTGGAATTATTTATGTGATTTTTATGTGAATTTTAGTGAATTATCTCGTACTTAGAGTTGATGTTTGGGTGTTTATATGTGATATTATTTGAGTATTTGAATTTTTATATGTCCAGAATAAAATATAGATAATTGTGATATTTTTCTGGTAATTTTTGGACCGTTAGATGATTTTATAATGATTTATGTATTTATTAATTATTTTCTGAATAATTATCAAAATTATTTTATAAAGCCGGGAATCGTCCAACTTCAATTGTTTTTGCGTTTTTACAACCCGAAACTCTTCCAAAAACTCCTTCTTAACCTAATCTGGTAATTCCAGACATTTTCCGTGTTTTGACTTTTTCGAACCGGATTACGGTTTGACGCGTGCGCGACCCAGCGCAAGATTTTCGATACGATAACCATTTCGATAAATCAACAAAACCCGTATTCTCGAGAGACGAGATATTTTTACATTATTTTTGTATATGATGTTTTATAAAAAGCTCGGTTTTGATTATTATCCAATTCTGATATTAAATTGTATCATTTTTATAGTTACTTAGCGGCTAAATAATCTATTTTTGGATCATTTTGTAGTTACTTAGCGGCTAAGAAACTAATTTAACGATCCAAAATGATCCAGAACGAACCAATATTCCGTAAATATAAATAGCATATTTCTTATTTCATTTATTCATTTTCAACAAGTTAAAAGACCGTAAATACAGAGAAAACCCTAAAAAATCGATATGTTCCTGAGAATCAATCGTACGAACGAAGGCGTTATCGAACTCCGAGTCGGGGGTGCAGCATATCAAAACGAAACTCTTGAAAAGTCCTTTCTGATTCAACCAACCATTTCAGTGAAGAAATCAAGGTATTTTCTTATTTAATTATTTTTAATTCAAATTATTTAGTGAATAAAATATGAATTTTTGCAGACGTGATTATTTGAGTGTTTTGATGATTCCATGTTTTAGAGCATTTTTTTCTGGTCAATTTCATATATTATACTTCAAAAATAGAGTTCAATATCATGTAGTAATTAAGGTTTGATATCCTGAAAATTACTTGAATATGTGTTCTTGGTGTTCTTGAAGAATTCTGAGAATCAAACCCAAATTTGTGGGTGATGCAGCTCTCAGTTTTTGAAGTATGAGTAACCAAAATGTTCAGATTTTCATCCTCTATCTGTTTATGCCATTAAATCATTCAAATGATGGGTAATTTATTAATTTCGTAATTTAGGGTTTATACCCGAATTTGGGGCTTTTTGATTAAGCAATATTTGGCTTTTTTTGATCATGTAGATAGATTGTATATTGTTCAAGCTTTAATTTGGTACATAGTACGTTGAATTTGGTTAAGAATTGTGGTTTTTCCGTGTTTCGCCGGAAAATATGAGCTTGAGGCCGGAATTTGATTGGGTTCCGAGTTTGGTCGATGTTCTGCGGTTGATTTTGTCGGTTCTGAGTCGCATGAGTGATAAGGAGTAGTTTGGTGTGAAGAAATGGTTCGATTGGACGGTTTTGGGCCGGGATAGGGGCTCGCCGGATCGGAACAGCGCCGACCGTTTTCTGGGGAAACCCAGAATCAGGCGACCTGTTCTTCAGGTCCCGGCCACCTACCGCCGTCTATGCCGCCTGTCGATCCAGGGAAGGAGAAGACAAACCTCTCAAATCTGTTTTTGAACTCTTTTTTTATATAAATCAAAAAAAATTGTTTTCTATTTTCCAAAATTCATTTTTTTATTTTGAAAATCATTATTTTAATTTTGAAAATTTATTTTAATTCAAAAATAAATCCAAATTATTTAATTAATTAATTTTAGTTGATAATTAATTATTTAATTAATAAATTAATTTAAATATTAATTGATTAATTAATTTAATTAGTTATAAATTAATTTTAATTGATTATTTAATTAGATTTAATTATTTATTCTTGATTTAAAAATTCGGAAAAATAATTACAAACTATAAAATATTATTTTAAATTATTTTACAGGCTCGATAATTCTTATAAAATTATTTTCGAGTGTTTGAGCCCTATTATTTAATTATAAAATGATTCAGAGACTGTTTTAATTTTGAACAATGTTCAAAAATTCATAATAAATCAAACGTTCGTCCGTTTAATACGAAACGAATGCCTCCAGACTCAGAAAAATATTCCGCTTTCATTAAAAATACTTTCGAGACCCAAATCCTTTTGTTTCGAAAGGTCGCTTGTTTTACAAGTTATTCATAGTCAAGTTTTGATCGATAAATCATATTTTTGATCCGATTTCAATTTTAAACACACCGATTCGAATGTTTTGATGAACCAAGTCATATGTGATATGAATTATATGATAGTGGATTATGTGATTACGTGTTATACAAATTACGTGTGTACGTGGGTCAAGAGTCCTGTATTTGACTGTCTTCTTTATGAGCGGGCTATCGTATGGGTAGACGATAGGGTGTTGACGCGCCGTTCGTCGAGTGATTATCATTTAGGCGATTAAAGTTATATCTTTTAATTATAGATGCGGATCATTCGAGTTGATCAGGACAAGACATTGGATAAAGAATGATATGAAATGGTATTGGATATCTGGCTTCTAGCAATCGCAGGAGCAGCATATCAATGAAGTGTTGAAAAGAAGGATGGTGATGTTTTAAGACAGAATGTCAGAATAGATGTGTCGTTGCGAGTGTGACTAACTGCTAAAACCCAAAGGCAAGTATCCCTATCATCACTTATCATTTAAGTGATATTTATTTTAAATCTTATCATGCAAGTATTGCTTTCCCTATTCAGTTCGTATTAGATAAATGTTTTACATATCGCTGAATTAAATAATTCTGTTATGCAAATATTCATCTATTATTCTATGTTCAGAATAGTTAAGTGATTTTACTTATCCCATTTAGCGGATTTATAAATGTTTTGGATTTTGAGAAAAGTGATTTGGTTGCGAATATTCCTACCCAAGAATCGGGGCAATAAAATTATTTTGGGTGTTGATTATCATGACCCCATTTAAATAAAAGGTTTTAAGATTGGATCATAATTGCGTAAGTGACCGGGACGGACGGTCCAGCGGAGGGATATTTCTAAGTGCCATATGGAATATTATGACACCATTTTTGCCACAGTCAGGTATATCGCCGTTTGTTTGAGTACTCATGTTTTTGGGGTCACGTTTCTATGAATCATGACCTTGTGTTATCACACGGGTTGATCAACATGTGATAGTACATCCGTCGGAGGATGATCCTAATCTAAATTATCATATCATTTTTGATACTCATAGAATAAATGATTTATCAACTGTTCTGTTTTGGATTAACGGTGAAATGCAGTTTTGATTCAGATTCTGATTTATGCTGATACTTACGTTGTTAAATATCAAAGGTGGTATTAGTATAGATGATTGATGTTGACTTCAGTATGAAATATTGTGAGCATCACAGTTCGTATTGATATCTAATTTGATATGACAACAAAATGAGTATTAATTTTAAGAGTTCGGTTTTGAGTAAAGTTTATGATTCAATCAATAATCATTGTTTCATGTTATTATTGTTTACGATATTTCCGTAAACACTGTTTCATGAGTTTATTCTCGTCAAGATTCAAAGTATTGCTGAAGCATTTCGCTCAAAAATATCAAAATGATTTTGAATACAATTAAGGAATCAATTCTGGGATTCCTCAACTAAAATTTTATGATTCAGTAATTATGATTTTAAATGTTCTGCGCTATTGCAGATGTCGGTTTTATATCAAAAGACCCTATATATGTTATAATGATCTTGCTGAGCATTTCTTTCGCTCATACTTTCCTGTTTTCAAATTTAACCTCCAGTGAGGATTAGCTTGCGCTACTTAGCTGCGAAATTCGAGGAAGCAAAGAAAAAGCTCTTGGAAGGTGGTTGGTTTAGGATTTGCAGGCTAGTGTAAGTTTTATTGTGTAAAGTTATTTATATTATATTATATTATAGTTGTGTATTATATTTGGGCCTAGTATAATTCATTTCGAAGTTATACTAGTGGGTTTAGTTTTGAGTTGGAATTTATTGAAAAGAGTTTTAAAAGAAAGTGAAAAAAATTTATTTGTGGAATTTGGAATTCTTGTTTCTAGAACTGTAACCTTAAAAGATCTTGGATTAGTTGGGGTCATTTTTGCTAAATATCTTCCGCTGGCATTTGCATTTTGATTTAACAGGTTAATTTGGATTGAGATTTTATAGTGACGACCAAATCCTCTGACCCCGGATTTGGGGGCGTTACACATGATGTGGATTTACAGTTGGAGTTACTACAGCAGGGTGCAGGGATACCGAGGGTTCCGTCTTAGGAGTCAGTGGGTCAGGTTGCACAGCCACATATGGTACCGTACCATGAGTACAGGGTTATGAGAGAGGATTTTGAGTATTGGAGAGCTCAGTGTAGGGAGATTATGCATTTGTTTGATTAGAGAGACCGAGGACCGTTAGCTGCCTTACAGCCAGATTATATGATGAGGCAGAGGTTACAGTCTGCGTTGTTGAGTGCTACCTGGGAGTTTGATGATCACATGAGGGGCCACCTTCTTTTGCGGAGTTTTACAGGATTTTCCGTTTAGCGCAGACATTGGTTCAGATACTTAGAGATGAGTTGAGGCGTATTTCGCCAGGGTTCTGAGATATTGACTACAGAGGACAGATGTACATAGATGCAGCCTAGTATGACATAGTGAGTACTGTGTATATGTGTAGTAGTAGTTCGACTTGTAGTAGTTAGTTTGACTTGTAGCCGCAGGCATGACCAGCAGAGCAAGACTTTTTGTACCAAGCACTTACACCTGAGGCTGGTGTCATATATAAAATGAACTTTTCAAATTTCTTTTATTTAATTTCGTACAGTTTTACATCATTTACCTTTACTTTATTATTTCACAACTTTTCGTATTTTAAATTCTGTTGGGAAAAAAAGAACAAACATTTCATTTAACTGTTTATATTTCCTGTTTTTATATTAAGCAAACTGTTTTTCTTTTTTCGAACTATTATCTAGATTTTGTTAATAACATGATAAATTGTTTTCTTACTTCCTGTCAATTGTTTAATAAACTGTTAAAAAGACATCACTTGTTTTATTATCAGCAAATGGCACCCAGGAGAAAGACTAGGACTGAGACTTCCAACAGCAATTCTGAAGAACAGACCAATGATACCATGAACCAAATGTTCCATCTGATGCACCAACAGATGGTAATGATGCAGCAACAGATGCAGCAATAGCAGCAGTAGATTCAACAGCAAATATTACAACAGCCACCTCGTCCGGAGCCCCAGATACCACCAACTATACCTATTGTTACTTTTAAACAGTTTCAGTCGGTTTAACCTCCAGAGTATGATGGGTTAGCAGATCCTATTAAGGCTATCAGTTGGTTAAAAAAAATAGAGAAATCATTTATGCTAGTAAAGATAGGTGAAGACCAGAAGACTAACTTTGCTAGTTATTTGTTAAAAGGAGAAGTGAATTATGGTGGGAATCTAAGAAGGCTTTAGAAGGTGAAAATGTTATTGCATGGGATAGGTTTAAAGAGCTGTTCTTAGAGAAACATTTTCCTCGCTATGTGAGAAGTCAAATGCTGATTAAATTTTTGGAATTAAAACAGGGAAGTATGTCTGTGACAGAGTATGAAGCTAAATTTACTGAATTGGCTAGGTTTGTTCCAGAACAAGTTGATATTGAAGAAAAATGAGTCCAAAGGTTTCAAGAAGGATTACGACCGTGGATCCGTGGGCAAGTTGCAGTTTTTGAATTAACAACGTATACCACCGTGGTCCAGAAAGCCTTGATTATTGAAGGGGAAAGTGAAAGATCTCCAAAGGAAAGAGGACAGGGAAGTTTCCAAGACATCAGGAATTTTGTCGAGATCTGTAGCCGGGATTTCAAGCCCGGACGAATTTGAATTTCAAAAGGATAGGACAATGTATCCAGAAAACAGGTAATCGTTTCCAAGCCCCCAGCTAGCATGGAATTATCAGAGTCCCAGTGCCATACTGCAGAACTTGTGGACAGAAACATACTGGCGTTAGTATCAAAGCAGATGTGACATGTTTCAAATGTAAGCAGAAAGGGCACTACTCTAACGAATGTCCAACGGGAAAAACAGCAGAAATTACTTGCTTCCCATGTGGAAAGAAAGGGCATATCGCTAGGAATTGCAAAGGACCAGCAATGGCAACTAATATTCTGAAAGTCTTGGCATTACCTCCTCCACCGTCGCCTAATCAACCCAGAGCAAGAACTTTCAATATGACAATGAAAGAAGCAGTGTAGAGTCCTAATGTAATTGCAGGTACGCTCTTGGTGAATTCCGTAAATTCAAAAGTATTAATTGATTCTGGAGCTACTCGTTCATTTATTTCTGAAGAATTCCTTGATAAGTTACATTGCGAAATTGAATGGTTGGGCGAGACGTTAATTATAAAATTAGCGAATGACGACCAAGTTCCAGTAGATCGAGTGTGTCCTGCATGCGATATCGAAATAGCCGGACATCATTTCTCCGTAGACTTGATTCCTTTTAAGTTAGGAGAGTTTGACGTCATTTTGGGAATAGATTGGTTAGCTTGTTATAATGCTCAGATCGATTATGCGAACAAGAAAGTAAAATTGCGAACTGCGGAAAATGAAACGGTAATATTTAAAGGCGAAAAACAGGAAAAGAAATTTATGACAGTAATGCAGACCAAACGATTGCTTCGACAGGGATGTGAGATGTATATAGCTTACGTGTTAGATACTGAGAAGGGAAATCCCAAAATAGAAGAAATTCCAGTTGTATGTGAATTTCATGACGTCTTTCCAGACGAACTTCCAGGGTTACCACCAGATCAAGAAATTGAATTTACGATTGATCAAGCACCAGGTACAGAACCAGTTTCGAAAGCTCCGTATCGAATGACACCAGTTGAGATGAAAGAATTGTCAACGCAATTGCAAGATCTTCTAGATCGAGGCATCATAAGACCCAGTGTATCTCCGTGGGGCGCACCAGTATTGTTCGTAAAGAAGAAAGATAATCGACGACTTGTTTGATCAGCTAAAAGAAGCCGCATGGTTTTCGAAGATAGATTTGCGATCGGGATATCATCAATTGAAAATTAAAGCTGAAGATATTCCCAAGACCGCATTCCGTACCAAATATGGACATTATGAGTTTCTTGTAATGACATTCGGTTTGACCAACGCGCCAGCAGCACTATGGATCTGATGAACCGGGTATTCAAAAGGTACTTGGATAAATTCGTGATTGTATTTATCGACGACATCTTGATTTACTCAAAGACGGAAGAAGAGCATGTTGAGCACTTAAGGATAGCTTTGGAAATTCTGAGAAGAGAGCAACTGTACGCAAAATTCTCGAAATGTGAATTCTGATTAAAGGAAGTACAATTTCAAGGGCACATCATCAGTAGAGAAGGCATTCAAGTCAATCCAGCAAAGATTGAAGCTGTGTTGGATTGGGAAAGGCCGAAGACACCGACAGATGTTCGAAGTTTCTTGGGATTGGCAGGATACTATAGAAGATTTGTTAAAGATTTTGCTAACATAGCAACGCCACTAACCAAGTTAACTCGAAAAAGTGAAAAGTTCGTATGGGATGACAAATGTGAAGGGAGTTTCCAAGAGCTGAAGAATCGGTTAGTAACCGCACCGGTACTCGTATTACCAGACGAACATGGAAATTTCGTCATTTACAGTGATGCTTCATACCGCGGATTAGGATGTGTACTGATGCAACACGATAAGGTTATTGCATATGCTTCGAGACAGCTAAAACTTCATGAACAGAATTATCCTACGAATGATCTGGAATTAGCAGTGATCGTATTTACGTTGAAACTTTAGAGACACTATCTCTACGGTGAGAAATGCAAAATCTACACGGATCATAAAAGTCTAAAGTACATCTTTATGCAGAAGGAACTGAACATGAGGCAACGCCGATGGATGGAATTGATTAAAGATTGCGATGTTACGATCAGTTATCATTCAGGGAAAGCGAATGTTGTGGCAGATGCGCTAAGCTAAAAAGAAAGATTGAATCTGTTAACTTCATGTGAAGAATTAGCCAAGGAATTTGACAAGTTGGAAATCAAAATTCGTGTTCCCAATGAATCTACTGAAGCTATCTACGCAATGACTTTTCGACCGGAATTACTAAAGAAGATTCACTGTTGTCAAGAAGAAGTGATGAGTCAAGATGACGACTTAACAGGAGAAGAAATTACAACTCAGAAGGATAATGAAGGAATCCTACGCTTTGCATCAAGAATCTGGATCCCCAATATGGCAGAACTGAAAGAAGAAATATTGCAAGATGCGCACAGTTCGAAGTATTCAATTCATCCAGGAAGTACAAAAATATAACGTGATTTGAAGGAATACTTTTGGTGGCCAAATATGAAAAAGGAAATAGCCGAATGGGTAAGTAAATGCTACACATGCCAGCGAGTTAAAGCGAAACAGCAACGTTCGAGTCGATTACTGCAACCATTGGATATTCCAGAATGGAAATGGGAACATCTAGCGATGGATTTTATGGTAGGACTTCCAAGAACTAAAGCAAATCATGATGCGATATGGGTAATCATTGACAGACTAACAAAGTCGACACATTTTCTACCAATTAATGAAAGATTTTCCCTTAACAAGCTAGTGCACTTATATCTCAAGGAAATTGTGATGCGACATGGAGTTCCAATATCTATCATGTCTGATCGAGATCCCCGATTCAATTCAAGATTTTGGAGACAATTTCAAGAATGCCTTGGAACTAAATTAAACATGAGTACCGCTTATCATCCGCAAACCGATGGGCAAAGTGAAAGGACTATCCAAACAATCGAAGACATGCTACGAGTTTGTACGATTGATTTCGAAGGCAGTTGGGATGAGCATCTACCTTTGGTTGAGAAATAAGTTTGTGTCTTTAGTGCGAGTATTGTGGAAAAACCCTATGGTTGAAGAATCAACCTGGGAACTTGAGAGTGAAATATTAAAGAAATATCCTCATTTATTTTCCTGGTGAGATTTTAAGGACAGAATCCTATTAAGAGGGGTAAGATGTAATGTCTGGGAAATTTAAATCGGTATTATATCATATTTATAATAAATTATGTATGTTAATGTGTCATTTATGTGGAATTAACTGTCAAACCCTAATTGCTATGTGTTATGTGCATTCTGTGTCATCCTGGTATTTTTAAGATATTTTTTCAAATATTTTATTTTTCATTTATAGCTTGCATTTCAAAAGTTTTACGACCCGAATCATGATTTTAAAGCAGATATTTCAAATAAAACAATGGGCCTTATTTTTCACATCAAACGGCTTTTACCGTCGCATTATTTAGAACATCTAGGCATTTTATAAATTTTCTCATTTTGGGAAAAATGACTTTTTCGGGCCCCATTGGGTGTTAAAAACCCCACAAAATCACATTTTTATTTTTATAAAATTTTTGGACTTTCATTTATACCATTTCTTTGTATTTTTGCATTATTCACAATTTTTGGGAAATTTTGGCGTATATATTGTATATGTAAAATATTTATAAATTAAATTTTAATACTCAAAATTATAAAATTAGGGGCCTATTAATTTTAAAAAGTATAGAATTAGGGCCTTAATTTTAATTAGGAGTATTAATTTTACTACTATAAATAGCCTAATTTTTATTTAATTATAATTAATTAAGTAATTAAAATTCTGAAAATTTACAAAATTCTCTGAAACCGGGTCGGGGAGAACCACGTCGGGTCGAAGACTCAATCGGTGATTTCGAGCAGATTACAGCACCAAATCCAGTGATTCAAGTACTGAAATTGAAGGTCTTGATCTGTTCTTTCCATTTCTAGTATCAATTTCATGTTTTAATTCGTTATTTTTTTATTTTTGATTTCTAGGGTTTATGTTCGAATTAGGACTTTTTGATTCCAGGGTTATTATGATGTTTTGATGATTGATATAGCTTCCTGATGTTATTTGCAATCGATTCATGGTGTTTAATTGAACAAATGATACCTGGATAGCAAAGTTCGATTATTAGGGTTTATGTTCAATTTTCAAATCACAACTCTGTAATATCTGTGAATATTTGGTTATTAAGATGTTAGGGCTTTGATTGTATGTGTTCTTAACTTTAATTTGCATTATTAAACGTTAAGTTCCATGTACGATTATGTGATTTCGATATCTGGTCGGAGTTGAAGTCGGTTTTGATCGGAGATGAAGATTCTGAGATATTTTTGGTTCGTTTTGGCCGGGAATAGGTTGCTGCAGTTGTGTGGAATTGAAACCCAGTGAAAAACACACCAAACGGTGTTGTTTTTGGCCTGAAATTAGCCCACCGGAATCTGCTCCGGTGGCCGGTTTCTGGGAAAATTCCGGTCATGTTCTTCATGGCCCGGAATTGACCCGTTTGACCCGTTTCAAATACCCGGGTTTGATGTGTTTTTGTCAGGATTTTGTTTCTAACAAATGTTTCTGCAATTTATTTTATTTTTATTTTATTTTAATTATAAAATCAGTTTTATTTATTTGATAAATTGATTAATTAATTATTTAATTAATTAATTTATATTATAAATAATTCTGAAATATTTTCTAAAAATCGGATTTAATTATTTTCTTAATTATTTCTTAATTATTTATTATTTAAAAATTATTTAAAAATGATTAATTATTTTGATAATTAATCAAATAATTTTCAATAAATCATAATAAATTTATTTTAATTCCAAAAATTATAGAAAAATCATTTTTAGTTCTGATTTTTCTTAAATAATTATTTAAAATTTATTTTAGGGTTTTAAAATTAGTAATAATTATTTATATTGAATAATAAATTAATTTATTCGTGTTTAATTGATATTAATTAGACCGTTAGTCCGATTAGAGTGAAATGAAAGCCCTTTGACTCAGAAAAATGAATTATTTTCATTAAAAATAATATTAAAGTCTAATTTCTTCTAGAAATTAGTTGACTTTGTTATTTGTTTGATTATTAGTCGAATTAAGTGCCGAAACGAGACCGAAAAATTCTGAAAAATAGGAAATGAGTGAGATTATGATCAGTTGAGCGATCAGCGAGTCCATTTTGATTCTAAAAATTATTTTAACTATGAGAATGATTTTGTGCTTATGTGTATTATGTGGTTAATCGAGTCTTACTTGTTAATATATAATATACGAGTTAGTCATAAGTGCATGGGTAGAAAATAGGAACGATGTGAAGTCGGTTCAAGACGCAATTGAAAGTACGAAATGAATAAACCAGTCTATTTCTCTAACAGAAGCTAAGCCAGCAAGGCAGGTTGAGTCGGTAATAGACGAAGGTGATATAATTACAGTGAGTCACGCAGAAGGCAAGTTTTTGCCCTATTCTAGTTTCAGAATAGTGATATTTCTTCAGATTCTTATCACGCTTGCACTCTTTTGATTCTTGTTCATATTTTATTTTGATTCTTGATTTCTCCTTTACATTTGAATTCATTCTTCATATTCCAATTGTTACCCACAAATATTGATTTATTCTGGTAATTAGAATATATCAAAGCATACTGATTGTTTCGGTTGCTATTCCATGGACTGGATAGTGATACTTTTGGGGATTAATTTTACTTAATCCTAAGGACCGGGACATAACTGGATCCTTGAGATGGGCCGTAGTGCATGGGTGCCCGACGGGATCTATATAGTGGGATATAGATCTGCACTGTATCCTGGCTGATCAGCAGGGTATAGATGCGAACTTGTGTCCAGTTTAGTTTATTTGTACTCGCCATTAATGGCCTTCTTTCTATTCTCGCGAGGTTATATCTTTGCAGATATACCCAGGTTACCGATTCATTTATATTTCTTTAACACTGTTTATATTTTGCGGACTTGTTGACCAATTTTTGGCTCACCCTTTTTGTTGTTATTCACCTTATTATTTTCAGTTAAGAAGGAATATGAAACCCATCAGGACTCGAGTGGTAAAGAAGCTGGTCAAGCCTCGGGATCCTCTCATACCCAAGGTGTTGATCCCAATCCAGGAAGAAATCGTTGAGTTTCCCGAACAGGTGAAGTGTAGATAGTTAGTGTGTGTGTTTGAATAAAAGATGAAATTAGTTTAAAACTGGTTAGAAAATGGTTTGTAATAAAGAGAGTTCGTAAGATTTTGAATTTGGTTAGTGTTAAAGGGGTTTAGATTTATTTCTTTATTATTTGTTAATTATATTGTACAGGTTTGGTGATTAGCTAGTAACCCCTAGACTTATACCCCGGGTCTGGAGGGCGTTACAGAAATTCTTCACTGATATAGCCTTATCTATTTCTTTTGTTTTTGCTTTCTTGCATTCTTAATTCTTAAAGTTCTACTTGCTACACTTGGTTTATATATCACCAAGTTACATGATAAAAAGACAAACAAATAGGACAAAATGTCTAGTCTAATATCATGCTTCTTCATTTCTCTATCCAGTATTTTTGAATATCTTCAGTTTAGCCTGGAAATGGAAATGCTTCTTTGTTCTCTAAACCCTGCAAATAGGCTGCCACATTCCATTTGCATACAATCTATGCATGTGACTGTCAAGTCACTATCAACTGATTTTTTGAATTTGAACATCCATTGAAGCTTCATTAGATCATCCATTGAAACTGTGGTTGATCATCCGTTGAAATTTTGGCTGATCATCCGTTGAGACTATGTGAATCATCCGTTGAAGCTTTGGTTGATCATCCGTTGAAACTTTGTGAATCATCCATTGAGATTGTTTTCTTGGCAGTTAACTCCATTTCATTTATAAAAGATTACAAGGCATCTGATATATACAATTAACCAACCTATCTTGCATATCAATCTAGTGGTCAACATGACTTAAACATTCTGCAATATCTAGTTTACTAAGGCATTATAATATGCAGGAATGTGCTACTAAACTTATTATTACATAAGCTACTTTTTCAACGGATGTTGAAATGATCATCCGTTGAAAGCTACAAAATCACTTAAATAAAATCTACTAAGTATTTTGTTTAAGTTATCATCAAGTACACAACATATTCCTAACAATCTCCCCCAATTTATGTCTACTGGAATTGTAGCCATAAATTAAGAGAAACTTGATGATAACAAAACACTCTATGAATACAGATTGAAATAAAGTAGATAAAATTTACAAGTGCTGCAATTTATTGAAAATTCTTACAGAGGAAGATTTCTAGAGTATCTTACAGATTATTTTCAAGGTGCTCCTCTAGACTGAGCAAATTTATATTACTTCATTGATTGTCTTGACTTCTTTCCCAGCTTCACATTAATTTTCCTCAATTTGATATTGGAGTTGCTTGTAGAACTCAAGTTCATCTCCAATTGTCTGATCCAGCTTCTTTTGCATCTCCATGAGAGTGTCATTGCTTCAAATCTTAGCTGATCTTCCAATCTGAAGAATCTCCTGATGCATTTTTCATCTTTGAACTCCATTATCCAGTATGGCCTAAAATGCACCCTATCTTCAGTAAAAGGAATTGTCAATACTCTTGGGAGTGCATTTGGTCCTCTCCAGCTATTCCTTATCTCCTCAATCTTATTTAGTACCATTTTCTTGGCAACTATATTGAATCCAAAATTCTTCTTAATTGAGGAGAAGACAGTCACCAAAGTGGAATAGCCTTCATTGAGAATTCTGAGAAGGGGTCATGTCATCTCTCTTTCACCCTTGTACCTAAAGACTAATCTTTCTAGAAGATGTCTGTAAGCATCAATAGCTCTAAATTCATCTATCTCTTCCAGATAAAGATTTATGTATGAGAATTCATTGAAGTCACAGATGAAGAGTTGATCTCTCTTGTTGACACTAGATTTGGGTTTGGCCACTGACTTGGATTGAAGTTTGACAGGCTTGACCATCTTGACTGCTCTTTTCTTTATCTTTCTTGGCTTGGCATAGATTGGAATGTTTAGATCAGGAAGAGGCGGGTTGTCCCAATCTATAGGTTCATCCTTGGGAATTATAAGTTCACCATTGGAAGTAATGTTAGGATCATCCTTGAATTCAACCTCCTTTAATGCAGGTATAGTTGGTTGACTTGAAGTTGTAGATTGGGTTGGCATGTATTCTTCCTTATCTTCATTGAAATCTAGTTTCCTCTTGGCTGGGACTTTGTACCTTATTTTCTTAGTCTGCTTTGGTTTTTCTTGATTTCCTTCAATCAGATTCTCAGTTGTCACAGCAGGCAATGCAGCTTCTGTGGTTACAGGCTTCTTGGCTTGGTTCTTGGCATCTAAAGCAGCTTGCTTTTGTTTTTGTTTGAGCCTCACTTTTTCTTATTTATTAGCCTCTGCAAACTGTGGATGTCTAGCCACTACACAGATTAATTTACCATTCATGTAGATCTTAGAAATTCTTTTCTTTAACACTGAGTCTCTGGGATCTATGAAGAAGGAAATAGATCTTCCAAGTAGCTTCTTCTCATCTGGATTCGGGGTTTCATACATAAGGTCCAATGGATTTTTGTCCGAGTTCTTTGGATAGTTTCTCTTTGGCTGAAAAATCACATTGGACTTTGGAGATTTGATTGCTAAAGGTTGACCCCTTTCCATATTCCCTAAGCTCATTTTATTTGCTGAAATATGTCTCAATTGAGAGAAGTGAGAAAAGACTTTATCTTGCTTCCCAATTGGACCAAACTTCTTCTTGATGTTTTCATCAAGCTTCTTCCACTTTTCATTTAACTCTAACTCAACTGCTGCTACATCAAGCTTTTTTAATATGTCATTTGACTCCAACTTAGCTGCTGCTATTTTGATCAGATCAATATTGTCAAAGGTTAGTGGCTTAGTGAAAGCAATTGTTGGAACAATCACCTTGCTAACTTGTATGTTGAGCATTTTCTCCCCCTCACTTGTTGACTCCCCTTGGCTAACTGGAATAATAGAGTCTTTCTCCCCCTTTGTGTTAGCATCAAGTTGAGTGGAGGTTGAGGTTTGTGCCGCCACCCGTTTTTGAAGTAGTAGAGTTTGTTGAGCTTGATGGAGGTGGATTTGAGTAATAGATGTTTCCAGGGTCTTGAGCCTGGTGTCCAAAGAGTCCACTTTGTTGACTAGATCAAATTTTTTTCCTAAGCTATCTGTTGATGTCTATCATTGTTGTGTTAGGAAAGGTAGCCTCCAATCTTGCAGTAATGTCCTTTTTGACTTGACCAATTTCTGTCTTGAGCTCAGTTACATCTTTATTTGGCTTTAGAGATTGAATTTGGTGCAGTTGAAGTGACTCTAGGTGAGCTTGAAGGAGTCTCTTGGTGTTGGCATTTGTAGTGGCTTGAAGAGTTGTCTGGGTTTGTTGAATGATGTGAAAGAGAGTTGATTTGAAATGGTGCTCATCACAGTCTTTGCTAAACATCCAAGATGGAGTGTTTGTACTTGAGCTAGGGCATGCTTCTCCCCCTGTGTGCATGAAATCTTTTTCATTACCATCTTCATCCCCAAACTCCTCAGAACCACCAGTTGGATAGTCAAATTCATCACCAGTTATGGAGGGCATGGCAGTGATTGCATCATTGGCCCTTTGCATAGAAGCAGTTGTGTGCAGCAAGTTGAGAATTCTTTCAGCAGCCATATTGTTCCGTTCAGCTAAAACTTGATAAGTTGGAACAGGGTGAGTAAATGCCTCAGCTTCATAAGAAATAGAGTCTAAGATAGCTTGATAATCTTGCTAAAATAAATGTTTCTTTTCAGCCTCATTGACATCCCTTAACTCGCTAACAATGGGCTCTTCCCATTCTTCTGTACCTGTTTTTCTCTCATAATCTTTCTTTTCTTGCATCAAGGGCTCCCCTTGGCTTCCCACCCTCACCTTCACCTACTAAGGTGGGACTCCACTCACTCACTTTTGCCAAGCTGGAAGAAATAGCTTGCATGTTTTCACTTTGTTCCTCTCCTTTTGCCTGAGAGCAACTCAGCCTCTCACTCTGTTCACTCCATTCCCTCAATCCTAAGAGTGATTGTACAATCACTAGCATCTGTACTTGTAACAGTAGTTGAAATTTGAAGTGGGGCAGTGATATTCAACGGATGAGAAACATCCGTAGAAGTAGTAGTTGAAAATATCAACGGATGATTGCTGTTAAGCACATCCGTCGAGATACAATCACTAGTCAACGGATGAACAATATTTGTCCAGATAGTAGAAATGACAGAGTTTGGAGTGGAAACTACTGTAGAATCTGTGGTGATTGATTTGAGATTTTGCACAGTATTCCCAGTAGAATCAGAAATAAATGGCAAGTGAGCCAACAAATCATCTAAAAGATGATGCTCACTTGTTGTAGATTTTGGCTTCTCCATGAAAGTTAAAGATGGAGAATCAAGAATTGATGTGTGAATCATGTCCACATCCAGAGAATTTGTGGGTTAGTTTTGTGTGTGAGGTGCTTCTATCACTGAAGATTTTGGTTGTGACTCCACATTTACAGGAGCCACATCAATCTGACTTTGAGAAGGTGTTGTAACTGAGTCTTTGACTGCAGTTTGCACAGTGTGTGCACCCTGTGTATCTCCAAGTGTTTTGGACTTTTTCTTTCTAGCATAAGTTTGGGGTGAGCTTGTGTCCCTAACCCTCTTGGCCTACGCTCTTGGTTGAGAGCTTGTTTCAATAGTAACATCCTTTTGGGAGGATAAAACTAGTAATGAGCTTATATCCTTCTTAATCACTACAGTTTGCTGGGAAACTGCAGTGTGGCTAGGTTTGGTTACACAGACCTCTCCATCCTTCTTCTTAGAGCTTCTTTTATGTTCACCCTGTCCCTCACCAGACTTACTTCCCTTCACACTCCCCGCTTGGTTTTTAGTGGATTTTACAACTAGCTTCTTTTGAGAGAAACTAAAGGGGGCTTTCTTTTACTTGGATTTTGAGTTTTTTGGTTTTGTGGCTTGGGTAGGCACTCATTTGGTCAATGTCACAGGTGTCATGGCCCCATTTGGTTGCAAAGAAATAGGTGGTTGAGAAGTAGTAGGGACAGAATTATTTACCTCACTTACCTGAGGTTGTTCCATGATTGGCATGTAAATAAGGGGAACATCCTTGTGGTGATTTGCCCTGTTTAGGTCAGCCATAACTCTTCTTTCTTGGACCCAAAAATCTAACTTGTTTGTTGGGTTCAAGATTGAGAGATCCTCAAACATAAAATGAGCTATTAACATAAAGAATATAGCATAATATGTGTTCTTAGACCTCTTCTTTATATCTTCCAACTTACTCCCTAATTCATACATGACTGAAGTACTGAAATTAAAGTACTTATCACTTAAAAGCATATAAAGCATGTTAACAAGTAAATAAGTTACAGGATCAAAGTTGCTAACTTTACCAGAAAACACCTTAATAAAGAAATCATATAGAAAGCTCCATTCTTTCCTAAGACCCATTCTCCTAACATCACCTAACTTAGTGGCAGTAAGAGCATAGCCCATAGAAATTAGTATGTTACTCACATCAGTGTCTGTGTGTGGAGCAAGTGTGTTGTTTTCAGGCAGTTTAAAGCACTTTTCAATTATGTCACAGTTAATACAGTGTTCATTACCTTTGAGAGTGAAGGTAATGGTTTTGTCATTTGAGTTGGGGACTCAGCATGGCATAACTCAGTTTGCAGTTCAGGATAAAATCCATCATTTTGTGATAGTCTTCAGATGCTGGAATTTGCTTGTTCACCAGAGCCACAAAGTTATTATTTTCATAAACGTACCCAGTTGAGGACATGATTTTGACTATGGGTGTCATAGCTGTGATTGTAATTAGTTACAGAAAGGGAGTTTTTTACTTTTGGAGAAGAAGAGAGTTAGAGAAATTGCTTTGAGAAAGATAAAAGTAAAGAATAGAAATGAAATTTGCTTTTATACTTTCTCAGAAATAAATTATCAAAAATTAAAAAGTAAAATAAAGTAACCAATCAAATTAGCCCAAAATAGTCGTTTAAAAATAAGGAAAACTGTCAAAATTCTAAGATTATCCGTTGAAATATACATACAGGCTGTAAGTAAATTCAACGGATAATGCTTAAAATTAATAGCTAAGATTGAGTGCAATTCGACAGATAATGAGAAGAGGTTTTGCTTTGGAGAAGAAAGAGTTAGAGAAATTGATTGAGAGAGATAAAAGTAAAGATTAAAATGAAATAAGCTTTTATACTTTCTCAGAAATAAACTTTCAAAAGTTAAAAAGTAAAATAAAGTAAGTAAATTACAAGCTGTAAATGTTATATCTTAAGGAATCAAACTGATCAACATGGAAAGTTTGATGTCAAAGCAGATGAAGGCATCTTTGTTGGATATGCAGTTGGAAAAGCATATAGATTCTACAATCTTAGAACCAACATTGTTATGGAATCTATACATGTTGTGTTTGATGATAAAAAGATTGAAGGACTGCAAGATGGAGATTTCCATGAAAACCTCAAATTTGACAATGTTGAGATGATTTGTGAAGATAGTGATGATGAAGGTGATCAAGAACCAATATCTAAGGACAATGCAGAAAAATCTACAACTAACGAAGCACACAATTGAACATCCGTCGAAAGACCAAGCCCATCATCCGTTAAAATACAACCTGCATTATCCGTCGAAAGGCAAAGAACAACATCCATTGATCCATCAATAGGAGTTGAAATCCAATTTAGATCAAAATCAGAAAGAAACCTAACCTCTAATCAAAGATCCACAAACTCAGGGGTAATTTCTTCTAATAAAAACTCAGTAACACATCAAGACAACTATGAGGCCTCTTCATCTAGAGCTAATCTACCTCAACAGAAAAAATGGACAAGAGATCACCCATTTGAACTAATCATTGGTGATGCATCTTCAAGAGTGCAAACAAGAAAAGCAACTCAAAAAGAATGACTTTATAATAACTTTCTATCACAGGAAGGACCTAAAAAGGTAGAAGAAGCTCTGTTGGATCCTGATTGGGTTTTAGCTATGCAGGAGGAGCTAAACTAATTTGAAAGGAATAAAGTTTGGAAATTGGTACCCAGGCCTAAAGGAAAGAACTCTATTGACACCAAGTGGGTATTCAGAAACAAGATGGATGAAAATGGTATAGTAGTCAGGAACAAAGCTAGGTTGGTTGTAAAGGGCTATTATCAACAAGAAGGAATAGATTTTGATGAAACTTTTGCTCCAGTTGCAAGACTTGAAGCCATCAAAATCTTCTTAGCCTGTGCAGCCCATGCCAATTTCAAGGTCTATCAAATGGATATCAAAAGTGCCTTTCTGAATGGAGATTTAGAGGAGGAAGTGTATGTTAGTCAGCATCCTGGTTTTGAAGATCCAAATTTTCTTAATTATGTCTACTATCTTTTGAAAGAACTTTATGGACTGAAGCAAGCACCTAGAGCCTGATATGACACTTTGTCAAAGTTTCTCTTAGAAAATCATTTCACAAGAGGTACTGTTGACAAAACCTTATTCTTTAGAAATGTTAATGCCTCTAGTATACTTGTTCAAATTTATGTAGATGATATTATATTTGGCTCTACAGATGAAAAACTTAGCAAAAAGTTTGTCAAATTGATGCAAAGTAAATATAAAATGAGCATGATGGAAGAACTAACTTACTTTATTGGTTTGCAAGTTAAGCAAGTTAGTGATGGAATATTCATAAGTCAAACCAAATATATTTATGATCTTTTAAAGAAGTTTGACTTAATGGATAGCACATCTGCAAAAACTCCCATGATCACTGCAACTAAACTTGAATTAAACACTACTGAAAAATCTGTGAATATTTCAAGTTACAGGGGTATGGTTGGCTCACTTTTATACTTAACAGCTAGTAGGCCAGATATAATGTTTGCTACCTGTCTTTGTGCTAGATTTTAAGTTGATCCTAGAGAATCTCATTTAGTAGCTATTAAGAGAATTTTAAAATATCTCAAAGGAACACCAAAACTTGGCATTTGGTATCCTAGAGATTCTGGTTTTGATCTAACTGGCTATTCAGATGTAGACTATGCAGGTTGTAAAATTGATAGAAAAAGTACTACAGGAACCTGTCAATTTCTAGGAAACAAGTTAGTATCCTGCTTAAGTAAAAAGCAAAATTCAGTCTATAGTTCTACAACTGAGGCTGAATATATTGCTGCTGGTAGCTGTTGTACACAGATTTTATGGATGAAAAATTAACTGTTGGACTATGGTCTACAGGTGAATAAGATTCCTATTTTCTGTGATAATACAAGTGCCATTGCAATTACTGAAAATCCAGTACAGCATTCAAGGACCAAGCACATTGACATCAAGTACCACTTTATTAGAGAGCATGTCATGAATGGTACTATGGAACTTCATTTTGTTCCAAGTGAGAAGCAACTTACAGACATCTTTACCAAGCCACTTGATGAATCCACCTTTACTAGGTTGGTAAGTGAGTTAGGTATGCTTAATTACTCTTCATCTATTTTGAAGTCTAAGCAAATTGTAATGCAGCCAGAGTAAAATTTGAAGCTTCCAGTCAAAGATGAAATTTTGGCTAAGTCAGAATTTACATCTCGACGGATGTTCATTATCCGTCGAAAATGAATATTTTTTGACTTCTATAATCCGTTGATGTATCAAATTTTACACACTTGTTGATAATAGCCCTTGGCAACCAACCTAGCTTTGTTCCTGACTACTATGCCAATTTCATCCATCTTGTTTCTGAATACCCACTTGGTGTCAATAGAGTTCTTTCCTTTAGGCTTGGGTACCAGTTTCCAAACTTTATTCCTTTCAAATTGATTTAGCTCCTCCTGCATTGCTAAAACCAAATCAGGATCCAACAGAGCTTCTTCTACCTTTTTAGGTTCTTCCTGTGATAGAAAGCTACTATAAAGACATTCTTCTTGAGTTATTTTTCTTGTTTGCACACTTGAAGATGCATCACCAATAATTATTTCAAATGGGTGATCTCTTGCCAATTTGCTCTGTTGCGGTAGATTAGGTCTAGATGAAGAGGCCTCATAATTGTCTTGATAAGTGACTGAGTTTTGATTAGAATAAACTCCCCCTGAGTTTGTGGATCTATGACTTGAAGTTGGGGTAATTTCTGATTATGATATGTATTGGATTTCAACTCCTGTTGATGGATCAACGGATGTTGTTCTTTGCCTTTCGACGGATGATGCAGATTGTCTTTCAACGGAAGATGCACTTGGTGTTTCGACGGATGTTGAATAATATGCTTCATTAGTTGTAGACTTTTCTGCATTGTCCTTAGATATGGTTCTTGATCACTTTCATCATCACACATCATCTCAATATTGTCAAACTTGAGGCTTTCATGGTAATCTCCATCTTGCATTCCTTCAATTTTTTTATCATCAAACACAACATGTACAGATTCTATAACAATGTTGGTTCTGAGATTGTAGACTCTATATGCTTTTCCAACTGCATATCCAATAGAGATGCCTTCATCTGCTTTGGCATTAAACTTTCCATATTGATCAGTTTGATTCCTTAAGATTTAACATTTGCAGCCAAATACATGAAGAAAGTTTAAAATTGGCTTCATTTTCTTGAACAATTGGTAGGGTGTCATGTATTTTGCTTGATTAACCAAAGAGATATTTTGAGTGTAGCATGCAGTATTTACAGCTTCTGCCCAAAAATAAGTTGGCGACTTTGATTCTTCTAGCATTGTTCTTACAGCTTCAATAAGAGATTTGTTCTTCCTTTCCACCACTCCATTTTTTTGTGGGGTTCTTGCTGCTGAAAACTCATGCATGATCCCATTCTCTTCACAAAATAACCTCATCACAGAATTTTTGAACTCAGTTCCATTGTCACTCCTGATTCTTCTAACTTTGAAATCAGGGTGATTGTTGACTTGCCTTATGTGATTGATGATGATTTCACTAGCTTCATCTTTGGATTTGAGAAAATATATCCAAGAGAACTTTGAGAAATCATCCACAATTACTAGGCAGTATCTTTTCCTTGAGATGGACAATACATTGACTGGTCCAAAATAAGTCCATGTGCAGTAGTTGCAAAGGTTCTTCAATTGTTGAATCAAGCTTCTTCCTGAATGATGCCTTGATCTGTTTTCAATCTGACAGGCATCACACAATCCATCCTTTGAGAATTCCACTTGAGGAATACCTCTTACCAAATCTTTCCTGACTAGCTCATTCATAGTCTTGAAATTAAGGTTGGACAGCTTCTCGTGCCATAGCCAACTTTCATCTTGACTAAATTGGTCTTCATGTTCAGCTATTAGCCATTTTCCCTTGCCTTCATAAACTCTAGGGTTTGGTGCAGATTCAACAGCTTTAACCTTTTATCTCCTTCTCCTTTCCTTGCTCAGCAACCAATACAATAAATCCTCCTTTCTTTCTTCCTTTCTCCAGCTTCTCATCTTGCTATATTTCAAGCTCATAGGTCTTTAGAATCCCATACAGTCTTTCCAAGGTGAATTCCTTGTAATCTTAAGAATTTCTTAATGAGACTGTCATAGGCTTCCATTCCTTTGGCAGAGATCTAAGGAATTTGAGGTTTGAGTCTTTTGTCTGATAGACTCTTCCATGCAACTTTAGAGCATTTAGTAGTTTTTGAAATCTACTAAATATGTCAGTGAGTCACTCATTTTCTTCACTATGAAAATGCTCATTTTGCTGAATCAAAGTTGCATTTTGTTTTTTCTTACCTGCTCAGTTCCATCACATATTACTTGACTTGTATCGTCTACATCCTTAGCAGTTTTACAGTTTATGATGTTGTCAAACATGTCACCATCAACACCATTAAACAAAATATTCATGGCCTTCTTATCTTTGTGGACTTGCTCAATATCTGGATCAAACCATTCTGCTCTAGGCTTTAGGATGGATGGCTCATTTCCTGTAGCAGCTCTCATAGGGACATTGTTAGGAATATGTTGTGAACTTGATGATAATTCAAACAAAATACCTTAGTAGATTTAACATAGTGATTTTGTAGCTTTCAACGGATAATTACTTCACTATCCGTTGAAAGAGTAGCTTATGTAAAATAAGGACAGTAGCACATTTTTGCATACTTGTATAAGCTTAGTGAACTAAATTAGTGAGAAATGTTTAAGTCATGTTGACTACTAGGTTGATATACAAGATAGGTTGGCCAATTATAAATAGATGATGCCTTGAAATCTTGTGTAAGTGAAATGGAGTTAACTGGCTAAAAAATAATCTCACCGGATGTTTCACAAAGCTTCAATGGATGCTCAGATAAAGCTTCAACGGATGTTCCATAAAGCTTCAACGGATGATCATCCAGAGTATCAACGGATGATCATACATAGCTTCAACGGATGATCCAATGAAGCTTCAATGGATGCTTAAATTCAAAAGAGCAGTTGATAGTGACTTGACAGTCACATGCATTGATTGTATGCAAAAGGAATGTGGCAGCCTGTTAAGCAGGAATTTGAGAACAAAGAAGCAGTACCATTTCCATGCAAATTGTGAAGATATTTAAAGATGCTGGAATAGAGTAGTGAAGTAGCATGGAGTTAGACTAGATATGTTTGTTTTATTATCTTATCTTATTGTCATATAAACTTGGTGATATATAAACCAAGTGTAGCTAGTAGAACAAATAACTAAGCAAACACATTTTAGAAGAGAGATAGAAAAAGCTGTACTTGTCAAGAATTTCTCTGTAGTTTGTTTGTTCTACTTGTAAGCAGTTGTGAGCTATTCAAGTTTCACAGGGTTCTCATTCGATATATATATATATATATATATATATATATCTGGTGGATACTTTCAAATCTACCAGAAAGTTTTAAAAGCTTGTGTTTTTAATACTTTGTGTTTTGATTTATATAATTCTTTCAATCCGCACTTTGAAAATCAAACACTTATATATATATTCAGTTAGAACAGTTTTTAAAATCTTGAAAAAGTAGCCAGACGTACATTCAACCCCCCTTTTGTAATTCTTGTTGTATTGTTAGGGAATAACAATTGGTATCAGAGCAAGCTCTTGAAGTACAAAGAGTGTAAAGATCACAACAAACAGCAAGATGAACAAGAAGGATGTTGGAGTTAAAATTCCTTTTCTGGACAAAGATAATTATCACCACTGGAAGGTGAAGATGCATCTACATCTTCTTTCCTAAGATGAGGCCTATGTGGATTGCATAGAAAGAGGTCCTCATGTACCAATGTGAGCTGCAACTGGCAATGAGCCATCTATTCCAAAACTAAGGCATGAATGGTCAGACCCTGATATTGAGCAAGTCAGGAAAGATAAGAAGGCCATGAATATATTGTTTAATGGAGTTGATGGTGATATGTTTGATAACATCATTAACTGCAAAACAACCAAAGAAGTTTGGGACACAATCCAGATTATTTGTGATGGTACTGATCAAGTAAGGGAGAACAAGATGCAGCTACTAATTCAGCAATTTGAGCATTTCCACTGTGAAGAAAGTGAGTCTCTCACTGATATTTTTAGTAGATTTCAAAAGCTACTAAATGCTTTGAAGTTGCATGGAAGAGTCTATCAAACAAAAGACTCTAACCTCAAGTTCCTTAGATCTCTCCCAAAAGAGGGGAAGCCAATGACAATCTCATTGAGAAATTCTCAGGATTACAAGAAGTTCACCTTAGAGAGACTGTATGGCATCCTAAAAACTTATGAGCTTGAAATAGAGCAAGGTGAGAGGATGGATAAAAGAAGGAAGAAAGGAGGGTCCATAGCACTGGTTGCTGAGTTAGAGAAAGAGAAAGAGAAGAAGGTAGAAGCTATTGAGTCTACATCAAAGGCCTGTGAAAGCAAGGGTAAATGACTGGTAGCTGAAAATGAAGATCACTTGAGCCAAGATGACATGGATGATATTGATGAACATCTAGCATTCCTATCCAGAAGATTTGACAAGCAAATTCAAAAAGAATTTTGGAGTAGCCAAGGCAAGAAGAAACGTGGTGGATAAATCCAAATTCAAATGTTATAAATGTGGCTTGGCAGGGCATTTTGCAAGTGAATGTAGAAAGTATGATTCTAACAAGAAGAAGTTTGAGCCTGTTGATTATAAACAGAAATATTTTGAGTTGCTCAAGCAAAAGGAAAGGGCTTTCATTACACAAGAAAATGACTGGGCAGCTGATTGATTGGATGAAGATGAGGAAGAAGCTATGTCAATCTAGCCCTGATGGCCAAGTCTGATGAAACAGAAACAAGTTCTTCAAGTAATCAGGTAATCACCACTAACCTAGAACATTTATCTAAAGATGAGTGTAATGATGCAATCAATGACATGTCAACTGAATTGTATCATTTATGTGTTACACTTAAGTCCCTCACTAAGGAAAATGCTAAAATTAAAGAAAACAACTTGTTTTTAAGTGAGAGGAATAATGTGATAGAGTCTCAATTTATTGAATTTGAAAAATTGAGAATTGAGTGTAAGATTACTAAGGATGAATTAACTGAGTCCTTGAAGAAAGAAGAGATTTTAAAGAAGAAACTTAAACGAGAACAAGAGGTGGTTAAGGCATGGAAATCATCAAGAGATGTTCATGCTCAAATCACTAAGGTTCAAGGTATTGAGTCTGTGGTGCCCCAAAATCCGGGGTCAGGAATCTCGGGGCCGCGCCATCTAAACTACTACAACCACACAACTCACACTACAATATATAAATACTCACGCTTCACGACCCCATACTTATCACACACATACTTACAGGTTATTGTCTTGGAAACGAACCGTTCATAACTAGAGTAATTCAACCATCAAGTGATAATTATTACAATCCAAAAGTGATTAAGTCTTACCGGGGAGTAACCTTTAAGTAAGGCTAGTCCGTCGGACAAATATATGTTTCTTGTTTATTACCTTACATAAGTCATACTTGTAAATAAGCTGAACTAAAAGCAACTGAAAACTAATCCAGCTTATTCAGACTACCTGTGGTACAACACCAAACAATCTACGGAACAGCTGGCCATTTCCTACTCGTTTCCTGGCTGTGATTCTCATGGCAGGCATCTTGATTCACTGTTGTATTGTGTCAATTTAAGAAAACAAGTGTGAGCTATAATGCCCAGCATAATAATGTACAGTATGCAAATGACTGTATGATAACTTACGTAAAACATCATATATGATAGTTATATTTTATTCGAAATTAGTTTTCCTTGGTGATACACACCTTCTTATGAAAACAATTCTTTAATAGATTTTATTAACCTGCGAATACCTTAAAAGTAAACCCAACACCTAGGCTTGGGTTATGGTATTGCATCACAATTCCAATTGGAAGAATTAGGACATTCGTTGGAGCCACCGCATACGATGATCAGTCGTACTGCGATAAAAGTAACCTTTTCTACTAGTAGAAGGACGACACCTTCGTATCCCGGTTATCACCCTTTCCGCATACGGGCTATGTGTCCTCATTTCGGGTATACACACACTTCGCAGGTCCGTAGGTACATATTGTACCGTCTCCTACGGTACCAGTAGTCTATCCAATACACGAAGTACTTGGATCCTACCCCTCCCTTGTCCTTTAGGAGATCCTATCATATCCCGAGAACTCGAACCACATCGAAGTTCCCCCAAGCATTTTGCTTGTTGATAGGCATAGCTTTACTTTATATATATATATGTACTTCTGAAAGTTTTCGGAGGAAGTACTAAGGATGTGTGTTGACCGTTGTCAACAGATAATTAAATAAGGGGGAAAAGTTTCTCCTTGAAACTATATTCAAAATATTAAATAAGTCGGGATAATATTCTCCGACGATCTGAAATTATTCGAGTGATTTTTAAAATCAAAAAGTAATTTAAATCCGGTTCTATGATTTTTAAATCATAAATAAACCCTTTAATAAATAATAATTAATTAAATGATAATCGATAAATAATTAAACCTCGAATGAGTTTACTCTTGCAAAAGAATATTTAAAATAATATTCCTCAACTAGTTTATGTCTATGAAATTAATAATCTTTAATGTTTAATCGGGTTGAAATAAATAATCGTTGGAGTATACTTCTCCCATAATAAAGGAATAGGTATATAATATTTATTATTCGAACAATAAAAATATAGTTGAGGGAATATGATTTTTGGGAAGTTGTTTTAATAAAAGTTCGAGGTATTTTAATGTTTCGTAAGTGAACGTTCAGTCCCTTTAAACTGTACTATTATGGACTTGTAATCGTCCTATAATATCACCGGAATGATTCCCGGGTTTTTATCTTGAAATCCCGACCGACTCTCGGTCTTATTATAATACGTTACGCTTATAGAGAAATTAAATATTTCACGATATATACTTATCGTACAACATTGCTATATCATGCAAAATTTAATAACTACGTATCATGGCAAACCTGGTAATTATGCAATGATAATAAATCAATCATTTCACAACACAACAGTAAATGGAGTTGGGTTCGTAAACTTGCCTGGGTATCTCGAGGTGGAGGATGCTCTAGGTTCCGCTCTGAAATCTATTAATCATAAACACAATTCGTTAGGTCCCGTTCTAATTTACGGTGACTCGTATTCATGCGCTACTTATAATGCACCCTCTCAACTTGTACTACCCTTATTATTCCTTTAAGTCCTTATTCACATCATGGTCACTTCATTTCTCTAAGTATCTTAGGTTCATTTTCATTATCGCTGTCGACTCCGCTTATGGATTCTACGGTTTCTACTCGCGCGGTTTCGGCTCCGATATTTTTATAAAATTGAAAAATTATTATTTTCGCTTGAAATTTTTATGGAAGTTAGTAAACTCAATATGTTACTCTCTGTAAACTTTCATGATTTATGAACACTTTTAAGTCGATCCTTTATATTTCCAAAGTTCGTAATTCGTAGCAGTTTTTGTCGCGTAAATCACTTTTAGTAAAATGGCCATAACTTTTGATCTGTAAATCGGAATCAAGCGATTCAAGCGCCTAAACGATCCTTATAATATTTTCTATCATAATCAAGTGTTATTTTTCAAGAAACTACAGTTTAAATCTTCGGGAATTTCTGCAGAAACTTAAAGTTATGATTTGTTCGTTTTAACAGAATTACGTTTACGATCGGGGTTTCGTTTACGCCCTAACTCCTAACACAACCACCAACAATCATCATCTCATAATCAACACACAAACTCCTCTCAAGAACATCATGTTCTTGAGGCAACAACAATCGACTTTACATCTACCTAACTAAATATCAAAATTTCAACAATACCAATTCTAAAACTAGGTGTACATCTACATACTAAATGGATCTTGAAAATTAATCTTAACTAAAGTTGGGCCAAATATTTTTACCTTTCTAGAAAGCTTGAGATGTTTTCTTGAGGATGGTGGAGTCTTGGAAGTGCTTGGTATGATTTTTGGAACCTAAAACCACCATTGAAATCAAGAAACCAGAGTTACTATTCATACTATTCACTAGTAACTTTCTTGATTTTATTTCACCCATCAAACCTTGATAAAAAGAGATGAAAGAATTCTCTTACTTTATTTTGGTCATTAGGAAGCTCGAGAATTAATGGGATGATTTTACCATGGCTAGAACTTGAGATTTTGAATTGGATTTCCTTCTTTTTCTCTAAATTACCGAATGGAAACAATGAAGGGGGGAGAGAGCTTTATGCTTGCTTCCTTGGTTGCTTCTAGTAAATGAGATTGGTGATATCTTATATTGATTTGATATTCTCCTAGTTTGTATCCTAGGATTGTATTCTTGTTGTAAATCTTGGGGACAAATCCAAGTAGCTTGCTAGCTTACAAGCTAAACTACATGTGCTAGCTTCTTTAGCACACTATTTGGCTAGCTTGCTTGATCATCCTAAGTTTAGCTCACTATTTGATAAAGTAACCATGGTTACTTTCTTACCATGGCTAGTTAGTGCGTTACATTTATTTAATCATTTACGCGTTCGCTCGGTCGCTTAAGCGTTTTCGTAATATTTACTCGTAAATGGTTCGCGACGTAATTCCTTTCGTATTTATTCCTTATATTTTGAATTATCATACTTAAATATAAATCCGTAGGGTTTTAATCTTGTAATTATATTGTGATTCCCGTGATCATCGATGAATCGTAAGTACGGTCGTTTTTCAAAGTTCGTTTTCTTCGAAAACTAATAGCGTTTACATACACTCATTTGGTACGTATAATCATAATATCAACTCTGAAACTCATTGTTAGGTCCCAATTTGTTTGTAGAAGGGGGGTTGAATGCAAACAATACCGTTTAGTCGAATAAAATGCGGAATAAAATTGTGAAACAAAATTCAAGTTAAATAAAACTTTTATTAAACTTGAAAGGTGTTACAACTACGGTATCGGTTACAAGGGATTAATCTCAAATCAATTATTACAAATCTAGAATAAATTCGACATGAACTTTTTCTATTTTTGTAATTAAAAGATCAAATGCTAAATGCGATTTGAGATTAAGTTCTAGGGATTTTAATCCGCTAGATAGATACACAAGAACAAGATAAGTATTTCTAGTTGATTGGCTTTAACTTTACAATCTAGAAATTAATCTTGAAGTTGCAGATGAGATGTAATATTTGTCTGCTGCTTTTTCTTTTTATTCTTGTATATTGTGATCTGTTTGATTGATTATGAATGAACTTGTCTTCTGCTTCTTTTTAAACAACACAGCCGAAAAATGAATTGGAATGACAATCATTTAAGCTAGTGAGACTTTCGGTTGGACAATGTTTACAACTAGCAAGACAATTAAAAATGATCTAGCAAGACTTTCGGTATGACTATTGATTGTCATACCGATTGTCATAGTAGTACAAATGAAATTGTCTTACTGAATTAATAAGTGATTTTAATCTAAATAATAATTCTATCAAGACAATCAACTGAATTAGCATGACTTTCGGTATGACTATCAATTGTCATACCGATTGTCATACTAGTACAATCAGTTGTCTTTTTAGAATTAAAACAGATTTTAATCAATTAAAATTCTGTAAATCCTTAATATTAATTCTAAATTAATTAATCAATTTAATTCAATTAATCAATAAATTAATCTTTGCAGATATAATTTATTTTCTTAATTAAATTATATGACTTAATTAATTAATAGAGAATTAATACTAACGCTGAGCAGCATCCATTCTTCTGACAATCTTCTGAAAGTCACTGAGACTTATGAATCAATTCCTCCACTTCAATGCTGACACTCGATGTACTGTCTGGTTCATGAGTGAATAACTTCTGTGACGTTTCTTCATGTCTTGACTTTGATATTCTGATTGAATCCTTGTAATAAATTGATACCTTGACGAGATCTCTGTCACTTGATTAAATCCACGATCTTGATTTACATCACTGAGGCATGATCAAATTCTTGAACTTCTTCCAGTGAATCTTCAAGTCTGCAGATGAACAATGTTTCTTTGATCTTTGACATATGTTACTTTGTGAGATCTCTCTGATGATTGATCCACTATTTACTTATTACATTCTTATTTGAGTTGAGTTAAATACTCGAATAAACGAGTAGGCTATGACATATGCCTTTCAATCTCCCCCTATTTGCTTGTTAGACAATAACAACAAATACCTAGAGGATAACTCAACTAACAAATAAGAAAAAGATATAAACAGTAATGTAAAGTAAATAGCAGAAAAGTTCTGGATTATATTTAACATTTTCCAGATTCCAAATGAAATTTACAAGTGAATACAAGATAGATGTTCCTCTAGCCTGAACATATAACTACATTAGTCTATCTTGATTCATAAAGCTCTAATCATATTACATTGAGTTTTGAGCTAATTGACTTCAGTTGTCTTCTCTTCTGACTTCACCTTCTTCTAAATCTTGAAGCAATTCCTTGTCAAAGACACGATCCTTTTCTGAAGTGAAGCTTGCAGGTCTGACTGGTTGAACTCCAACTGACTTCAGCTTATTCTTGAGTTGATTGTACCTTTTAACATTCTTTTCACAATAAGCTTGAATCAAGTCAGCAGCTTGAGTCTTCAACATGGATGAATATCCAGCAGTTCTCAAATGATGTTCCATCCAGACCAGATGCTTAGCTGAGTAGTCTTTAAGAGATTGTACATCTAGCTGACAGATTTGAAGACAATCAGACTTAAAGAATCTCACCTGATGAGGATTGTTGACCACTTGAGGACTAGCCCTGCTGGCAAACTCTTTAAGCCTTTCTCGAAGAACTTCATTCAATTCTAAGCTTCTTTTGACTTTGTTTAAAAGAATCCAAATCTCTGACAAAGAACGATTCTCAAATAGATGAAGTGACACCTTGAAAGATCCTTCACTCTGACAATATACAAAAATGCTCATCTCATTTAGGGATCTATCAAAAGCAGTTGTGATCCTTGAGACTTCAGTCTTGATAGCATTCATGTACATGTCATTGTTAGGATTTGAGATTTCCAGCTTGTCAAGAAGATGTAAGAACTGCCTATCATTGTTAGTGCTCAGCTGAGGCATATCAAGTACTCTCCTAGCTTCATCCCATTTTTCACCAATCTTTAGTCTGACATCTCTTCTCCTTTCTTGAGCCTTAATGTCATGAAGACGTTGCTTTTGAAGAGTTTCTGTTCTTTGTATGTCTTTCCTCCTGTCAATGATCTGAGAGACCTTCTTGAGTTCAGCTTCTTTTCTTAGCATCTCTGACTGCTCTTTCTGAAATTCTTTCTCAAACCTAGGATCCACTGTATCTTCCTCTTCCCAATCTTCAAAATCACTTTCCTCTTCAGCTTCAAATAACCCATCTTTATCTTCCTGAACTGGTTCAGTGGGAATGTCAAAAATATCAAAGTCATCCTGTTCTCCACTGTAGTAGACATCATCAGCCTTTCCTGTGTTTCCAGCAGAGGTATCTTTTTCTTTCCCTTTGGCACTACTCCCTTTCTTCTCCCCCTTAGTTGAGGGATCCTCTACTGACTTTCCTTTGAAACTTCCATCACCTCCAGAGCCTGATCCTCCACCAGACGGTCCTTCAAAATAAGCTCTTTGTTCTTCATTAGGGCAATGAGAATTCTTGATCATGTAATATAGGTGCTTCATCCCTTCATTGAGATGTTCCATGCCCATCTCTATCTTTAGAAATCTTGAGGAGTCCAGTGAATGATTCATCTCAACGAGGTCTTCAAGAGAAGTCATTCTTGTATGTAGAGAGCAGAAGTTGGATATGTCATCAGCTGATAAATTTGGAGTGTCCTGAATAGAATTGAGCTTTGGTATTACAGTGGTCTTTAGATCTGATATGTCATTCCTTATGATTGCAAGCTGATTGTTGACAGAGGTGGAAGAAGAAGACCGTTCAACCACTTGTGCTTTGAATGCTTGAGCTTCAGCTTGGCTTTTAGCAAGTTCTTCTTTTAGGGCAGCAATCTGAGCTAACAGGTGTACAGTATCAGTGTCTGTGTGTGCTCTCACCTGAATTTCACTCGTGTTTGGTTCACTCATCTCACGTGCATGTGTTTCTCTCAATATAATTGCTCGTGAGGAGTCTTCCAGTTGCTGTTCTTCTGTACCTGCATTAAAAATCACCCTAGCCTCTTCAAGAGAGGTCAGTGGTGGTGCAATGGGAATTCGCGAGTCCCGATCCTCAGTCAAACCTATCAAATCTTTTGGAATAGATGTCTGAATTGCTTCAGGGATAGATTGACCGAGTTGCCCACCACTTTCTCCAGATAAATCTGCGAGTGGAGAATCCCATTAGGGAGCCAGAGGTGTTGGATCTGGGAGGGGAGAAAATGACTCTATTAAAGATGGCGGAGAGTCAGATTTTCCCTCTGAAGCATGTGACTGCTCTTCTGCCGTAACTATGGCAGGCACTGTAACCGACTCTACGTGCACTCCTCGCTGTGTGTCCTGAGTATGATCTGGGGAAGTGTATGGTTCCATTGTGAGTAATGGAATTGTGCTTGACTCAGTACAAGATGCCATGGCCCTATGGCGAATTTCAATAGATGCATCCTGTTGAGAGAATGCCTCTAGTAACTGTTCATTGGCCATTTCAAAGTCCATGTCCTGTTGGGAGGACAAGGATGGGCTTTCAGATGCCTCAGAATATGTTCTTCTTTTCTTAGGAGGAGGCAGAGCTGAGGGTTCACTCATATTTAACAATGTACTACTTCCTAGTAATCTCCTGGGTAACATTTTAGATAGTGGGGGAGAGGTTGAGATAGAATGAGACTCTGTGTTTGGCTCTATGACCTGGGATTGAAGCTGTGGTTCTACAACTTCATGGTCAGCCCTATCAACCACTGGGGGTTTGTCAATAGAAGTAGGAAGAGAGTGAGAGTGAGGAATTACTACCTGTAATGGAAGAGCCTGGGTGGCTTGAACCACTGGAGGTTGAGGTTGCTGTTCATGGCCGGGAAGATTGAAAATAGGTAAAGGAATATAAGTGGCCATGAAAGCAGATACAAGTACTGGAACTTGCATGAATTTGAAGGTTGTGTCTTGGCGAGTGTAAATCTTTTTGCTAACTGGAGGGGGTTCGGTTACCGCAGAGTTAGCAAAAAGGGCTTTGTGTTCAGGGGTGAGTAGATGATCTGCTATAAGCATGAGAAAACGAGCATAGTAACATGATATCTACGATTTGTAGAATGATCACGTAAAGCAGAAGTTAGACGTCTCAAGAGAATGGGAAAAAGTAGTTTGCCAAAATTGATCCTTTGATTGAAAACAACCGCAAGACCAATATACTGCAGAGTGGAAGTGATGTTATGAAAATTGGATTTTGTGCAGTTGGCAAACACTTTGGAAAGTGTATCAAAGAAAATATCCCATTCAGACACCAAATTTGATTTAGAAAGTTTGGTTAAATTGATCACCCCCTGATAGTGAATAGCATTGAAAAAATTTGTGATATCATTTTCAGAGGGTAAATTACTGAAATTGTCTAGTGGAAAATTTAACGCACGATTGACGACTGTTTCATCAACTACATACTGTGTGTTTGCGACGGTGAATGAAAAAGATTTTGAATCATCGGCCACAGTAGAAGTTGTGCAAATCAGTCTAAGTAGATCGACGTTTAAAATCACATTTGATTTAATAGCAGAGCTAACAATCGAATGGTCATTTAAAAATCTAATCCATGGCTTAAATTTTTTAACATCACATTTTTCCGGATTAAAATAACCAACCTGATTATGCGCGACAATTTGGAAATTGAGAGCCATTTAAAATAATAATAAGACACACGCTTTTCAGAATTTTAAGAATAATATTAAGAAAATTCGAATTAATTAAATTAATTTAATAATTCTAATTAAATTAATTATAATCGAAAAATTTAGACAGAAATGTATCTCGTTAAAATTCCTAACTCACAAACACAGTTTTGACAAACCAAAAGACACAAATCAGAAATTGAAAATAAAAATAAAAAGTTCAAAATCAACAAACACAAATTGAATTTGAAGGGGCAAACTGATTTTTATTTGTTTTTGTTTTTATTTAATAAAAATCCAACAGCATCTCTTTATATATATACTTGTATGTATATATCACAAAGTGATGATTTTGTGTGCTGAGTAAAAACTCGAGCAAGGAAGAAACAAAACAGATTTGAGTTCGAAGAGAGAGAAGAGAGAAAACTGAAGAAACTATTCGAATTTTTGAAAGAAAAGATGAACTGCTGAAAATGGTTTTAAAAACACACAAACACACGCCTTTATATTACAGCTGGTATGACAATCCGGGATTGTCATACCGATTGTCATACCAGGCAAAAAGAAGGAAAAGAAATAACAGAATAAATATTAAAATTATAACTGGTATGACAATCTGATAGTCATACCGATTGTCATACCAGTATAATAATAAAATGAAAATAATTATATATATGGTTTATAACTGGCAAGACAATCCAATAGTCATACCGATTGTCTTGCCAGTATAAAACTATACTGAAGAACATAATTAACATAATTTACACTGAAATGACTTTCAGCAAGACAATTTCAATTGTCTTGCCGATTGTCATACCAGCAATAAACACAGAAACACACACATTTATAAATTTAAAAAGACTTATTTAACTTAGTAAAAATATTAGAAAATATTTACAAAATAGTAAAACTGAAATACAGACTTATAATATTTATAGAAACAAAGACAATATATCAGAATTTATTATTTTTATTCCAAAAATAGATTTCTCTTGAATTTTAGCAAATAAAATTCATAGAAAAATATTTTTAGAGGAAATAAAATATTCTAAGATATTTTAAATTAACAAGAAGGGAAAATAAACATAGATAAGATAATATATATTACATAGAAATAAGCAAGAGATATGATAAAAATGATAAAATAAATTTGCAAATGAATTTTTCATTTATGAAAAATTCATTTGTAAATTCATTCAAGAACAGATTGCAGATATTAACTAAATTAATCACTAAAACTATTCAACATGCCCAATTTACCAACTAATCTGGTAAATGTGGATTCGTCAAGTGGTTTAGTGAAAATATCTGTTATTTTTTCTTCTGTTGGAACAAAAAATAGTTCAACAGTACCATTCATGACGTGCTCTCTAATAAAATGATACCTGATGTCAACGTGCTTTGTCCTCGAGTGCTGCACAGGGTTGTTGGTGATGGCTATTGCACTTGTGTTGTCACATAAAATAGGAATCTTGTTCAATACAGAGCCATAGTCTCGTAGTTGGTTCCTAATCCACAAGATCTGAGCACAGCAGCTTCCAGCAGCAATATATTCAGCCTCGGCCATTGAATTGGAAACTGTTTGCTGTTTCTTGCTGTACCATGAGACTAGCCTGCTTCCTAGGAATTGACAACTTCCTGAGGTGCTTTTCCTATCAACAACACTTCCTGCATAATCTGAATCTGTATATCCAACAAGGTTAAAACCAGATTCTTTAGGGTACCAAATACCTAGATTTGGTGTTCCCTTAAGATATCTTAAGATTCCTTTAACAGCAACGAGATGAATATCTCTAGGATCCGCTTGGAACCTTGCACATAAGCATGTAGCATACATAATATCTGGTCTACTTGCAGTAAGATAGAGTAACGAGCCAATCATACCTCTGTAGCTTGTGACATCTACCTTAATGGAGTTTTCACATGGTCCAAGCTTGACAGCTGTAGTTGATGGAGTCCTTGCTGATGCAGAATCCTGTAGATTGTACTTTTTGAGGAGTTCCTTGAGATACTTGGATTGACAAATAAATGTTCCATCTAACCTTTGATTTACTTGTAATCCAAGAAAGAACTTCAGCTCTCCCATCATGCTCATTTCAAACTTGCTGTGCATTAACTTAGCAAATCTCTTACAGAGATTATCATTAGTAGACCCAAATATTATATCATCCACATAGACTTGGACTAATATAGTATCATTCTTATGTTTTTTAGAAAAGAGAGTTTTGTCTATGACACCTCTAATAAAGCTATTTTCAATAAGAAATTCAGAGAGAGTGTCATACCATTTTCTTGGAGACTGTTTTAGCCCATAGATAGCCTTGAAAAGAAAGAAGACAAAATCCAAATGATCTGGATCTTCAAAACCAGGAGGTTGCTCTACATATACCTCTTCATCCAGCTTTCCATTCAGAAAGGCGCTCTTGACATCCATTTGATAAACTTTAAAGTTTGAAAATGCTGCGAATGCCAGAAATATCCTGATGGCCTCAAGTCTAGCCACTGGAGCATAGGTTTCATCATAATCAATGCCTTCAGCTTGAGAATACCCTTTAGCTACCAGTCTTACCTTGTTTCTTGTAACCACACCATCTTCATCTAGTTTATTCCTGAATACCCACCTAGTACCAACAGCTTTCTTGTGTACAGGCCTAGGTACCAGTTTCCAGACTTGTTGACTTTCAAACTGATTGAGTTCATCTTGCATAGCAATCACCCAATCTGGATCAGTCAGTGCTTCTTCAATTTTCTTAGGTTCCATCTCAGAAAGAAATCCTGAGAACAGACACTCATTTTGAGTAGCACGTCTAGTTCTGACTCCAACATCTGGATCACCAATAATCAACTCAAAAGGGTGAGCTTTATTCCAGACTGTCTGTCTTGGAAGATGTGATCTTGATGATTCGCCTTGAAATTCATTGTGATGTTGTGTCCTACTAGATGATCCTTCAGCATCTCCCCCTGAGTTGTTGTCATGTTGACTTGAAGATTCTCCGTCAGTAGCAGTGGTATCTCCATTGTTGCCAAAGTTTCCATCACTATTACCTTGAGTATCATCAGGATTAACAGGTTCTTCACCAGCAACAACCTCAGATTCTTGACCATGTTTTGATTCTGAATCTGACGTATCATCAAACTTCAGTTTCTCAGAAGGATCTTCAGTTTGGATACTAGGGAGTTTAGTGTCATCAAATGTAACATTGACACTTTCAGTTACTTTGTGTTGATCAATGATATACACTCTATATGATCTTCTTCCATATCCAACAAAAATACCCTCATATGCCTTTGCCTCGAACTTACCACGACGATCATCTCCATCCTTGAGCACGAAGCATCTGGCACCAAATACATGAAAGTATTTGATAGAAGGTTTCTGTTCATTCAAAATCTCATAAGGAGTTTTCATGAAGTCTTTGTTGATTAGAGTTCGATTCTGAGTATAACATGCAGTATTGACAGCTTCAGCCCAAAAGTACATTGGAAGACCTGATTCATTTAACATCGTTCTTGCAGCTTCAATCAATGTACGATTCTTCCTTTCTACCACTCCATTTTGCTGAGGGGTTCTAGGAGCTGAAAATTGTCTGGTAATCCCTTTGTCTGTACAGAATCCATTGAGAAGTGTATTCTTGAATTCTGTCCCATTATCTGACCTTATTGCTCTAACAGGGACGTTAGAATCTAACTCAATCATCTTGATATGATCAATCACAACTTGTGGTGTTTCATCCTTAGAGTGAAGAAATAAAACCCACGTATACTTGGAATAGTCATCAACTATCACAAGACAGTAACACTTCTTTGACATAGAAAGGATATTAACTGGACCAAATAAATCCATGTGCAATAATTGCAGAACACCAGTTATGGAAGATGTGTCAGTGCCTTTGTGACTTGCTTTCTTTGACTTTCCTTTCTGGCAAGCCTCACATAGTCCTTCTGGAGAGAATTCCAGCTGAGGCAAACCTCTTACCAATTCTCTTTTGACAAGAGAATTCATTGTTTTGAAATTGAGATGGGAAAGTCTCTTGTGCCATAGCCAACTCTCATCTGACGATGCCTTTGCATAGAAACAATTGACTTCAAGATTGCTTCCAGAGTTCATGTCAGCTACGAACAGATTTCCTTTCCGGATTCCCATTAAGGAGGGTTTTTCACTTTTCTTGTGCAGAATCTGACACTTCAGCTTGTCGAATAAAACATTGTAGCCGTTGTCACAGAACTGACTAATGCTAAGCAGATTGTGTTCAAGTCCTTGCACAACATATACATTTTCAATGATAACATTTCCAGCTTGCAAACAGCCATATCCCTCCGTTAAACCTTTGCTGTTATCTCCAAAGGTAACCACTGGGCCAGCTTTCTCAATCACATTTGATAGCAGGGCTCTATCTCCGGTCATATGTCTTGACGATCTGCTGTCAAGAATCCACACTACCGGTTGTACCTGTTTAATGCCCTGCAATACAAATGGATTAGAACTTCTTCGGAACTCAAGCTTGGCTGGGTCCGGCATACTTGTAAAATTGGCCTTTATCAGGCAAAACAACATTCTTAATTTCAATATTCTCAACGTTCTCAATGACTGAACATTTGACCTTGTGAACAGCCTTGACAAATTTCTGGTTAGGCTTAGGCACAAATGTCTCCTTTCTAGCTTTAGGAGGACTAGCAGTCTTAGACCTATCATGCTTTCTATTATTCACATGCTGACGAGGAGTAGTCTTATCATTAGAAACATGTTTACCATTAAAATAAGCAAACAACAGATTAAAAGCACAAGACATACAATCAGGAACACCACATGCTCTATGAGAAGGATTAACAATAGGCAACTTATGCATGGTTGACATGGCATTTGTGTTATCCAACTCATGTGTGTCTGAGTTAGTCTCAGTTGCTTTCACAACCTTGACTGGAACTTTTGACACACTTGACTTGGAGACAGCTTTCCCATTAGCATTATCTTCAGCACGGATTTCTTCTTGAATAATAAAAGAGGTCTCATCAAATGGTTCAGCAATTGATTCTTTATAGAGGGGTTCATCAACACCCTTAAGAACATGTGGTACTTCCCTGCCTTTAGCACATACATGAGGAGGGGAGTTTATGCCTAATTTTCCAATAGCAGCATTGTAATCATAACCTATTCCATGTGTTTGATTAACAGCTTGCTTATTGTAAAACTCTTTGGACTTCGAACAAGAATTAAAGTAAGCTTTAACCTTAGCCTCAAGACCGGTGATCTTGTCTTTGAGAATAGTTTCGAGTTGTCTATAACAGTCAACTCTATTCTCTAGAAAAGATACTTGTTCTTTAAGTTTATCTTGATTAATGTGCACAAGTCTTAATTCATTGACCTCTTTCTCAAGGTCTTTGATTTGTTGATTTAACAATTCATTATCACGACGAGCACAATCTAAGTTACCTCTTAGATGATAAACCATTTCAGCATCAGAAAGTTTTACCTCTTTTCTTGACGATGAGGTGCTTGCATCACTAGCCATGAGAGCAAGATTCCCAACTTCTTCATCTTCACTGTCAGTATCATCCCAGCTTCTTCCCTTTGCCAGGTACGCCCTTTCAGATTTACTCTTCTGATTAGAATCGTAAGAGTTCTTCCTAGCTTGTTTTGGCTTTCTACATTCTGTGGCAAAGTGTCCCAACTCATTACAGTTGAAGCATCGAATGGTGCTTCGATCAACCATCCCTGTTTTATACCCACCACTACTGGTGTTAGAGGATGAAGATCCACCTTTCTGGAATCTGTTGTAGTTGGACTTGTACTTGAACTTGGGATTCCTTTTGAATCTGACATTTGAGAATCTCTTGACAATCAGGGCCATTGACTCATCCTCCAATTACTCCAGTTCTTCCAAGGAATAATAATCATCTCCTGATTGATTTGTAGTAGGAGAATCAAATTCTGCTACTATCACATTATCTTCAACCTTGGAAGACTGTACCATTCTTTCTGACTGTTGAGATTGTTGTTGATATTGTGGTTGTTGTTGTTGTTCATCAGCTACTAGAGCAGTAGACGTGCTGACCACTCTTCCTTTCCCGTAAACTTCCTTCTGCTGAATCTGCTCCAACTCATAAGTCTTTAACACACCATAGAGCCTTTCCAAAGAAATCTCACTCAGATCTCTTGCTTCTCTTATGGCAGTGATTCTATGTTCGAGATGAGTTGGCAGTGTTAAAAGGAACTTTTTGTTGACCTCCCTGATGGAATAGTATTTACCATTAATGTTCAGGTTGTTGATCAATGCATTGTACCTCTCAAACACTTCAGTGATTCCTTCTCCTGGATTTGATTTGAAATATTCATATTCAGAGGTTAGGATTTCTAGTTTGTTCTCCCTAACTTCCTCTGTGCCTTCATTAATAATCTCAATAGTTTCCCAGATATGTTTGGAATCTTTACAATTCATCACATGTCTATTCATCAGGGGATTAAGGGAATCTACTAAGATTAATTGAAGGCTAGCATCCAGGGAAGCTTCTTCTATTTCAGCAGGAGAGAAGTCCTCAGGATCCTTCACATAAGTTCTCGCTTGGGTGATCACCACATCATTTTCTATTACCTCTGGTTCCATAACCATAGGAATTTTTGGACCCTTCTTCAACACTTGCAAATATTTGGGATTAGCAACCTGTAAAAACAGTAGCATCTTCTTCTTCCACATAACATAATTTTCTTTATCGAAAAGTGGAATTTTAACGGTTCCAACTTTTTGTGTAGTCATTATGAATTTTTTGAGTGAATAAAAAATTCAAGAAGTGAAAGAAACACAAAAGTCTAGGATCTAGATTTGTACGTTAATCAGAAGGCTCTGATACCAATTGTTAGGTCCCAATTTGTTTGTAGAAGGGGGGGTTGAATGCAAACAATACCGTTTAGTCGAATAAAATACGGAATAAAATTGTGAAACAAAATTCAAGTTAAATAAAACTTTTATTAAACTTGAAAGGTGTTACAACTACGGTATCGGTTACAAGGGATTAATCTCAAATCAATTATTACAAATCTAGAATAAATTCGACATGAACTTTTTCTATTTTTTTAATTAAAAGATCAAATGCTAAATGCGATTTGAGATTAAGTTCTAGGGATTTTAATCCGCTAGATAGATACACAAGAACAAGATAAGTATTTCTAGTTGATTGGCTTTAACTTTACAATCTAGAAATTAATCTTGAAGTTGCAGATGAGATGTAATATTTGTCTGCTGCTTTTTCTTTTTGTTCTTGTATATTGTGATCTGTTTGATTGATTATGAATGAACTTGTCTTCTGCTTCTTTTTAAACAACACAGCCGAAAAATGAATTGGAATGACAATCATTTAAGCTAGTGAGACTTTCGGTAGGACAATGTTTACAACTAGCAAGACAATTAAAAATGATCTAGCAAGACTTTCGGTATGACTATTGATTGTCATACCGATTGTCATAGTAGTACAAATGAAATTGTCTTACTGAATTAATAAGTGATTTTAATCTAAATAATAATTCTATCAAGACAATCAACTAAATTAGCATGACTTTCGGTATGACTATCAATTGTCATACCGATTGTCATACTAGTACAATCAGTTGTCTTTTTAGAATTAAAACAGATTTTAATCAATTAAAATTCTGTAAATCCTTAATATTAATTCTAAATTAATTAATCAATTTAATTCAATTAATCAATAAATTAATCTTTGCAGATATAATTTATTTTCTTAATTAAATTATATGACTTAATTAATTAATAGAGAATTAATACTAACGCTGAGCAGCATCCATTCTTCTGACAATCTTCTGAAAGTCACTGAGACTTATGAATCAATTCCGCCACTTCAATGCTGACACTCGATGTACTGTCTGGTTCATGAGTGACTAACTTCCGTGACGTTTCTTCATGTCTTGACTTTGATATTCTGATTGAATCCTTGTAATAAATTGATACCTTGACGAGATCTCTGTCACTTGATTAAATCCATGATCTTGATTTACATCACTGAGGCATGATCAAATTCTTGAACTTCTTCCAGTGAATCTTCAAGTCTGCAGATGAACAATGTTTCTTTGATCTTTGACATATGTTACTTTGTGAGATCTCTCTGATGATTGATCCACTATTTACTTATTACATTCTTATTTGAGTTGAGTTAAATACTCGAATAAACGAGTAGGCTATGACATATGCCTTTCACTCATTTTCTCATGCACTACATAGTGTGGGCTCAAAAGTTTTTCCCGTCCGTCAGGGTTACTATTCATTAACGTTTTACAAGGTCTCAAAAATTCGAGTTATTACAGAGTCCTTTTGTGATGCAGCCTGGAAGAAGAGTAAAGAGAAGCTTGAGTCCAATTTGGTTGAAGGGCTGTCAACGGATGTGGACTCAATGGATGATGAAAATTATCCATCAAGCAACAAAAGGGATTATCCGTCGAAAGACAAGGAACCACATCCGTCGACTGAGAAAAAGCCAGTGAGCATAGCTAAGCTAGCTAAGCTGAAAGAGAAATATGGATCAGTTTCTAAAAACTTTGTTCTAAGGGAATCTAGTCAAGTGAGGAAGGAAAAGAAAGTTAATGTGGGTCATCTGTCTATCAAGCAATTGAATGAGAGATTAGAAAAGATTGAGGTTAAAACAGAAGCTAAAAAGAAAACCAATAGAAATGGGAAAATAGGAATCAACAAACATAACAACTATACACCTGATAAATATGCACCAAGAAAAATCTGTGTCAAGTGTGGTAGTGTTAATCACTTGTCTGTTAATTGCAAACTTGCCATGCCTACTCCCATGTCTGCACCTCCCTCTTTTCCCAACATGACTGCTATGCCTACCATGCCATTGAATGCTATGTCTACTCAGAATATGAATGCACAATTTACTAATATGCCATTTGCACCTAATCCTTATTATGCTTCATTTAGTATGCCTTAAATCCAATTTAGCATGCCTTACTGGAATAACATGTTTGCAAATAGCATGCCTTTTCATGTTAATCCAAATGTGCATGATAATTCGGTTTTAATGACTGGTTTCAAAGGTCCAACTCAGATGACTAAGGATGAATCAGAAATTCCCAAGTCAAATGAGGTCAAACCTAAGAAACCAAAGAAGAAAGCTAACAAGGCAGGACCCAAGGAAACTTGGGTACCAAAATCAACTTGATTTGATTTTGATGTGTACAGGGAAATAATAAGAATCTTTGGTATCTGGATAGTGGTTTCCCAAGGCACATGACTGGAGATTCTACCCTGCTCACTGAGTTCAAGGAAAGAGCTGGCCCAAGTATTACTTTTGGAGATGATAGCAAGGGTTATACTGTGGGATATGGGTTAATTTCAAAAGACAATGTCATCATTGAAGAGGTTGCCCTAGTGGATGGTCTCAAGCACAATTTGTTGAGTATCAGCCAGCTTTGTGATAAGGGCAATTCAGTAACCTTCAATTCAGAAGCCTGTGTTGTGACAAACAAGAAAAACAACAAAGTGGTTCTCATTGGTGTGAGAAAAAGGAATGTGTACTTAGCTGACTTCAACTCATCAAATGCAGAATTAGTCACTTGTCTTCTCAGTAAGGCAAGTCAAGATGAAAGTTGGCTATAGAACAAGAAGCTGTCCCATCTAAACTTCAAGACCATGAATGAGCTTGTCAAGAAAGAAATGGTTAGAGGTATTCCTGAAGTGGAGTTTACGAAGGATGGATTGTGTGATGCCTGTCAAAAAGGAAAGCAGATCAAAGCATCATTCAGAAAGAAGCTTGATTCAACAATTGAAGAACATTTGCAATTGCTTCACATGGATTTGTTTGGACCAGTCAATGTGTTGCCCATCTCAAGGAAAGGATTTTGCCTAGTAATTGTGGATGATTTCTCAAAGTTCTCTTGGACATATTTCCTAAAATATAAAGATGAAGCTAGTGAAATCATCATCAACCACATAAGGCAAGTCAACAATCATCCTGATTTTAAAGTAAGAAGGATCAGGAGTGACAATGGAACTGAGTTCAAAAATTCTGTGATGAGATCATTTTGTGAAGAGAATGGGATTATGCATGAGTTTTCTGCAGCAAGAACTCCACAACGAAATGGAGTAGTGAAAAGGAAGAACAGATCTCTTATTGAAGCTGCAAGGACAATGCTTGAAGAATCAAAGTTACCAATATATTTTTGGGTTGAAGCAGTGAACACTGCCTGCTACACTCAGAATATCTCTTTGGTTAATCAAGCAAAGTGCGTGACACCCTACCAATTGTTCAAGAACAGGAAGCCAACTCTAAATTTTCTTCATGTCTTTGGCTGCAAATGTTATATCTTAAGAAATCAAACTGATCAACATGGAAAGTTTGATGCCAAAGCAGATGAAGGAGTTTTTGTTGGATATGCTGATGGTAAAGTATATAGAGTCTACAATCTAAGAACCAACATTGTTATGGAATCAGTGCATGTTGTGTTTGATGATAAAAAGATTGAAGGACCACAAGATGGAGATTACCATGAAAGCCTCAAGTTTGATAATGTGGAGATGGTTAGTGATGACAATGATGATGACAGTGATCAAGAACTAATGACCAAGGACAATACAGAAAAGTCTACAACTAATGAAGCACATTATTCAACATCCGTCGAAAGACCAAGTACATCATCCGTTGAAAGACAATCTACATCATCCGTCGACAGGCAAAGAACATCATCCGTCGACAGGGAAAGATCAACATCCCTTGATCCTTCTATGGGATTTGAAAGTCAAGTAAGATCACAATCAGAACAAATATCTTCCTCAATTCAAAGATCCATAAACTCAGGGGGAGTTTTTGATCATCAAAACTCTACTAATCATCAAGGCAACAATGAGGCCTCTTCATCTAGAACTAATCTACCTCAACAAAGAAAATGGACTAAAGATCACCCTTTTGAGCTCATCATTGATGATGCATCTTCTAGAGTTCAAACAAGGAGAGCAACTCAAGAAGAATGTCTGTATAGCAGCTTCCTTTCTAAGGAAGAACCAAAGAAGGTAGAAGAAGCTTTGTTGGATCCTGATTGGGTTTTAGCTATGCAGGAGGAGCTAAACCAATTTGAAAGGAACAAGGTATGGAAACTGGTACCCAAACATAAAGGAAAGAATCCAATTGACACCAAATAGGTACTCAGAAACAAGATGGATGAAAATGGCATAGTAGTCAGGAACAAAGCTAGATTGGTTGCTAAGGGCTATTGTCAACAAGAAGGAATAGATTTTGATGAAACTTTTGCTCCTGTTGCCAGACTTGAAACCATCAGAATTTTCTTAGCTTATGCATCCCATGCCAATTTCAAGGTCTATCAAATGGATGTCAAAAGTGCCTTTCTGAATGGAGATTTGGAGGAGGAAGTCTATGTTAGTCAAACTCCTGGTTTTGAAGATCCAAATTTTCCAGAATATGTCTACTATCTTTTGAAAACACTTTATGGACTGAAGCAAGCACCAAGAGCCTGGTATGACACTTTATCAAAGTTTCTTTTGGAAAATCACTTCACAAGAGGTACTATTGACAAAACTTTATTCTTTAGAAATATTAATGGCTCTAGTATTCTTGTTCAAATTTATGTAGATGATATTATATTTGTCTCTACATATGAAAAACTTTGCAAAAAGTTTGCCAAATTAATGCAAAGTAAGTATGAAATGAGCATGATGGGAGAACTAACTTACTTTCTTGGTTTATAAGTTAAGCAAGTTAGTGATGGAATATTCATTAGTCAAACTAAATATATTTATGATCTTTTAAAGAAGTTTGATCTAATGGATTGCACATCTGCAAAAACTCTCATGGCCACTGCAACTAAGCTTGAGTTAAACACTACTGAAAAGTCTATGGATATTTCAAGTTATAGGGGCATGGTTGGCTCATTTATGTATTTAACAGCTAGTAGGCCAGATATAATATTTGCTACATATCTTTGTGCTAGATTTCAGGCTGATCCTAGAGAATCTCACTTAGTAGCTATAAAGAGAATTTTTAGATATCTCAAGGGAACACCAAAACTTGGCATTTGGTACCCTAGAGATTCTGGTTTTAATCTAACTGGTTATTCAGATGCAGATTATGCAGGTTATGAAATTGACAGAAAAAGTACAATAGGAACCTGTCAATTTCTAGGGAACAAGCTTATGTCCTGGTTCAGTAAAAAGCAAAATTCAGTTTCTACTTCTACAGCTGAAGCTGAATATATTATTGCTGGCAGTTGCTGTGCACAGATTTTGTGGATGAAAAACCAATTGTTGGACTATGGTCTACAAGTGGACAGGAACCTCATTTTCTGTGATAACACAAGTGCAATTGCCATCACTGAGAATCCAGTACAGCATTCAAGAACAAAGCACATAGACATCAAGTACCACTTCATTAGAGAGCATGCAATGAATGGTACTGTGGAACTTCATTTTGTCCCAAGTCAGAAGCAACTTGCAGATATCTTTACCAAGCCACATGATGAATCCACATTTTTTAGGTTGGTAAGTGAATTAGGTATGCTCAATTACTCTTAATTCATATTTGAAAATTTTGCAAGTTGTAATGTAGCCAGAGTTAAAATTGATATTTATCTTCTTGATAAAATTTTGATTAAGTCAGAATTTGTATCTCGACGGATGTTCATTATCCGTTGAAAATGAATATATGTTAAAACTCAACATTCGTTGAAGTATCAATTATTACTCTGGGTATCCTATCATTATCCGTCGAAGTGTCCCAATCTTAGTCGTTGATTCTGAACATTATCCATCGAAATTACTTACAGCCTTTATGTATATTTCAACGGATAATCTTAGAATCTCAACAGTTTTATATTTTTAAACAGCTATTTTGGGCTATTTTGATTGGGTACTTTATTTTACTTTATTACTTTTGACAGTTTATTTCTGAGAAACTATAAAAGCAAAATTCATTCTAATTCATTTCTTTTATCATTCTCAAAGCAATTTCTCCAACGCTTTTTGTTAGGTCACACACACTGTAGAAGGGGGGTTGAATACAGTGTATAGCACAATCAAATCAAATTCAAAGAACACAAGTAACAGAAAACAAACTTTATTAAACTTTGTTACAATGTAGAACTGTCCTCTCTCAGTGATGAACAAAATATCACGAGAGCTACTAGGGTTACAATGAATATTATTCTCGATAATGATAACACTTATAGTGTAAACCCTATGTCTGTGTTTATATACTACACAGTTACAAGATAATCACTAATTGATATGGAATATAATTCTGCTTCCTAAAATATATTAATCAGATATCTTTTCTTTCAAGTATTCTATTCTTCATAGAATTCCTTCTTCATGCATATCTCTTCTTGCGTATGTCTTGATCTTCTTTCCTTTCAATCAGCCGCCTTCCTTATCTGAAAGTCTCCTTATGTCCTGATATTATCTCCTGATAAATATCTCCTGATAACTTAAGTTCTGACAACCTAAGTTCTGACTTCAGTATAAGTGCTGATTTCCAGTTAAGTACTGATTTGTCCTGTTTAAGTAAGATCTGAAAACTAAACATAAATCATATTAGACATGACATTATCAAATATATTTAACAATCTCCCCCAACTTGTTAATTAGCATAATATACAAGTTTAACATATATTTGATGATGTCAAAAACATTAAGTACAAATGCATGAGAATTTGACTAGATAACTACAACTTACAGTCCTTAAAGCTTTACCAACTTTAACTTCTGATAACAACTTTAGTCTGTATACACATCAGAATTTGAGCAGTTATAGATCTTGACTTGGCTTCAATTACTGATCTCTTCAATGTCGGGAGTTGTTCTGAGATAGTTCTTTAACAAACATCTCTCAGCATATTTGAGTTCATCAATCATTCTCCTTTTAGCATTCTTCAATTAAACTGTATCTTCACCAATTTGAAAGATAGCAGCCCTGAGATCATTTATTTTAGCTTTCCTTATCTCCTGATCCAGTCTGATCAAATATACCTTGTCAGACTCAAGATTGAATTCTACAGCCTTATAACCCAGAAAGGTAGTTATAATCTTAGCAGAGTTAGGCTTCATCTCGACAATATCACCCTTGTGATCTCTGTATTTGGGACAGTATGTGCTGTCAGACCTTACAGAATAAAGCTTCTTCGGTCTCTGAATTTGAGTCTTCAAATAATTTGCAGCACTTTCTGTTATTCTGTTCTTCACTTGAAGTAAGAATAGAACATGTTCCAATTCCTCAAAATACTTCAGTGGTATAGCATTTTCCCTTATGTGGTAAACCCTTCCATCTGTCATGAAATATAACAAGATGTGTACTTTCAGATGGTATGGTAAACCATCTCTACAGATTCAAGATGATTCAATCTTTCAGGAGTTGCTCCAACACCAGGTTCACTTAAGGAAGTTGGATCATTGGTTGTGTTCTGCACTCTTCTTTCATCAGCACTACCCAATCCAGATTTATCTCTTGCTTCCTTTCCAGTAACCACTCTTACTTCAAAACCACTTACTGCAGTCTTCAAAGGTTGAGTCTGTTTGGCTTTAGTGAATCCCGGTAGGAGTAGTTTTGAGGATTTAACATGAGCAATGTCAGAGGTTTCCTTTGACTTATCTTATGATATCAAGCCAACTTGAGCTATGTCAGAGGTTGCTTGCTTCAGTGTCATATCAGAACTTGCTATATCTTGACTCTGAACAACGTGAGCCATGTCAGAGGTTGTTTGAGAAATCTTCCTTGAAACCAGAGTAAGATTAGCATCTTCATCAGATATATCTTCATCCATAGGAGGCACATAAACCTTTACAGGTTCTCCAACTTTTTCTTTGCCCTTGGACCTTGGATCTATCTGCAATTGTGATTTGGCCTTGGTTGCCACAGGATTTGTCCTTTCTTTTATCACAATGCCTTTAGCCGTAGGAAGTTTCTTTTCAACAACAGAAACTTCAGATTTGGAGATGACTTTTTCTAACTTAAGTCTAGCTTCTTCTTCCTTTAGACTCTCAAAATCCATTCCTGGATTTTCTTTCAGAAATAACTGTCTTGAAATTTCCTCATCAAGTTCCAAAAGTTCATCAGAACTTATCCTTTTACCAGTATCAGAAGTTATTCTTCTCCCAGTATCAGAACTTGTTCTATGACTTGTAGTTCCATCTTTACTTGATGAATGATCTTTACCTTCACCATAACCTCCACCCATTCCAGAGTTTCCCGGGTCATTACCATCATCCTTTCCCTTCAGTGTCTTAACAGGTTTGCATTTGGACTTAACTACTTTCTCCCCCTTTTTGGCATCAGCAGGTAAAAGAAGAGAGACAAGTAATTCCACTGAGGATTGGATCTCATTGAGTTGAGATTGCTGAGAAGCTTGATTTTTCAAAATTTCATCAATCTGAGACTGTTGCTTCTCTTGGGTTTTCTCAATGTAGGCAATTCTGTCAAAGGTAGGTTTGAAAAACATCTTCTTGTCCAGCTTGACAACTGTATCTTGCTGATTCAAGGATTCTTGAATCTTTTCCACCTTGGCCTGAGTTACAGATTGTTGACCTTGAAGGTGCCTTGTACTAAGTGCAGTAACTCTTAGTTGTGTCTTGAAATAATCATTGACTAGCATCTCATCAGCTTTTGCCCAGTGCTGAGCAAGAATCTTTTCAGAAGGAACAAAACTGAATGAGTTCCATTCTTTAGTCCACTCCTATCCTCTAGGAGTTTCAATCCAAGGGACTGGTGCTTCCCCTGTAACAAACTTCTTGACTATCGCAGCTTTTGAAGGAGCTTGTAGAGGTACATGTCTAGAAGGACCAGCTGCATCAGCATCTACATTTGTAGCAGCATTACCAGTATCATCAACATTTGCAGCATCAGAACTTACAGAGTCAACATCTTCAGCATCCTCTGATAAAAGAACAGTATGAGAGGCTATGGAGGCTTCAACATCATCCTCTAAGTGCTGATCTCCAACTAAGTTCTGATCAACAGCCATATTCTGATGCTCACCTAAAATCTGATCTTCAGTATCTAGATGCAGAGAAGGTGTTGTAGGCAATTCTGGATTAAAATCAGCATCAGCAATTGATGTTATTGGTGGAGTCACTTGAGTTGGTGGAGCTTCTAGATTCAAAACCTGAGGCACTTCCAAGTTATGGATGTCAATTTCATCACTTGGCCCCTGGTTATCAGCATGTACTGAAGATACTAGAGGTGTGGGAATGTGAGTAGTTTCTGGCTCATGTAGTGGAGAGAGATGAGTTGCATGAAGGTCTGGATCAGCACTAGGAGAATTGTGAGCTTCAACAGGGTCTTTTGAGATCATAGATTCCTGACCCCCATCCTTAGCTGTTGCTTCCATTTTTTTACCAGAATCTTCAGAGGCCTTTTTACCAATGATTTGAATCTTTTAGCTTTTGAGGAGGCTGTAGGAGCTGTATCATCAGAATTACGCTTTCTAAGCCTTTTTAGGGGCCTAGAACTCCCAATATCAACATCCTTCTGAGAAGAGACCTTTTCAGCTTCTATAACAACAGGTTTCGAGACTGGAACCTGTTCCTCAGCATCTGATTCATCTCGCAGAATGAATCTCCTTCTCTTATGTTGTGTCTGAGGTACTTTCTTAGTCCTCTTAGGTTTAGAAGATGAAGGCTACACTGTAGGATCTGAAGGTTGAGGTTGAGAAGTTTGAGGTGGTTGAGTAGAGGTGGTAGGTGCTGATGGATGAGGTTCAGATGGTTGAACATCAGGATATAGTGCAGTGTATTTAACTGGATCGTAGCTTATTAAGGCTTGTTTGATAGATATAGGAATTAGGAGGGGTCTTAACATAGCCTTCTTATTATCAGTAGATAGTAAGTCATTAAAAGCTCTTTTAGCTAGTCTGAATGATGAAATTAATTCACTAGCAGATTGGGGCTTATTATCACAACAGAAACTATAGATAAGCTGACAGAATCTAGCAAAATAAACAGTAGTTCTATCTTCTGGCATTCTATCCCCAATAAAACCTAAGACAGCACTTGCATAGTCAAAATCAGTTTGATTTATAAGAGCATACCCGATTTGTTGGCTGAATATGGGAATTGCATCAAAATTGGAACATTTGTTTGCAAAAGCCTTGGTTATGCAATCAAAGAAGAAACTTTGTTCCCTCCTTATGAAAGATCTCTTCAACTGGCCCAGCTTTACCAATGTCTTCTCATATCCCAGAATGGTCATCATGTTTTGAAGAACTGGCTCTTCAACAGTAGAATAGACACAGTTCTCAGGTAGCTACAGTGCTTGTCGAACCGTAGACAATGTCACAACATACTCATCCTCCCCTGATGAAAAAATAATACTTGGGGACCCTTGAGCACCACCATCATCATATACACCGCTTCTCCAGAACTCCAGTACTTGAGTACCAGATATTGCTTCGGGTTCGGTCAGAGCATATCCAATATCAGAACTAGCAAGAAAGTCCTGAATGAAGTGAAGTTCAGATGGGGCTTCTGACTTGCTAAGAATAGCGGAGAAGTTATTAGGAACAAAAGTAGCTCCATCAAAAATTATGTCATTGGGCGCCATGAGAAATACGTGAGAGATAAAATTGCCTGTAAGGTGTTTGATAAAATTTCTGTGTGAAAAATCGTCAGTAGATGTGAGAGAGAATAAAAGTAAAAAGAGAGAGATAAAATTTGAAGGTAAATAAAAGATTTTACAATCTTTTCTCTCTTTTACTTATACACGGAAAAAAATAGCCGTTTGAGACACCTGTCAAACATGCAGCAGTAAAAGATAATTAATGGGCACAGGTATTCAGTAATCATTACTTATCACATGCAGTTTTTCAAGGAGAAAAACCGTTCCACTTACCAAGTAATCCCATTAATCAAGGACGTTCAGTTTTATTTTAAATTTTAAAATTGTTCCCACTAAATAAATTATTATTACTGCTTTACCAATATTCTGTAAAAATATGACCAATGAGAGAATGACCATAAATAAACCAAATAAATAAATACTGCCACGTTAGAATCAGAACTTGATTTGTATCAGAGCTAAAAAGGTCATCAGAATATGGTTAGTATCAGGATTTAAAATATCATCAGAATATGAAACGACTCAGAGACAAAATCTTGCAAAAAGATAAAATTTCATTAATATATTAAGCAAATACATTTCATGAAACTTAAATTACATGCTTAAAATTACAAGATTGTCCTAAGCTACAATGTCTAACATCAACAGCTTTAGTCCTAAGCTAAGAAGCCTAACGACTAACTCCTTCTGCTGCTGACGAAGAGCACTGCAAGACGGATGATCCGTTCTTGCTGACGGAGAGCTTCTCTCCTTTCTACTTCCAATCTATCAAGATGGAGATGATACTCCATTGATAAAAACAAGAGTTCGGTGTGAACCTCTTGTGGAACCGAATCCCAGAGTTCATCAGGAATGGCAGTGACATGCCACTCCTGCTGCCAGTAAGCACAACTCAACTCAATAGTGAAAATTTCATAGTTCAAGAATATGTTGAAATGAACCATTTTTGGTGATATGAATAAAAAGAAAGTGAGTTTGTGAGAAAGTGAAGAATTTTTTGGCTGGAATGAAGTGTTGATTTAAATAGCCAATGGAATACCAAGGGACGGGAGGACTGGGCAATAATTCCAAGTAAAAATGATGACCCCTCGACTTCCTAGATTTATGAGTAATAACAACAGCCATTGGAAGCTTAAAACAGGAGTTAATGAGTACACGAAACAAGTAAAAATTACTGTGCATATACGAGTACCACTAATCCAAATTATGTTGACTATTTATATCTCACCCAAACATATTCTGATTTTAAATATGACTGTTTCATATTTTAACCATAAATAAGTCAAGAATCAGGATTTAATATCAGAACTTAGACTTATATCAGAACTTAGCAGTCATCAGAACATGATTCCTTAACTCGAAAGGTGAATGCCTATTTCTGTAAATCTTCACACAAATTCTGATTTCGTTTCTTTAGAATTTAATCATCAGAATTTCCATCATAACTTGTCCTCAGAATTTATACCAGTGACACTTAACCTGTTCATCTAAAACCATATTTATCACCACAGTAATTTTCATCAATCATATGGAGTGTATGTGTGTGCAGTAAGCTAAATATCAAATAAAGATTAAAGTCTGATTCACTTTAGTACATCTTAGAAATAATGCATAACTAAGAACTTTGCTCAAAATCTATTAGTATTCTGAAGTCTACTTTAGAATGAGTTCATGCATGAGTCCACCTCAACTGTTTTGTGCTCATTTTATGCATCTTTTGAAATTCCATATTACAGTGGCTTCTCAGTGTAAGTGAGTTACGACTGCTTATCAGAATTTATGCTATTATCCGAGTATTTCTCCAGTAATCATAGAGTGTCAAAAGTCACCAAGAAAAATATTTATTTTGCTTTTCTGAAGCATATTGCTTAATACCAGCAATGCACTTGGGTCTTCCCTTCCACATTTTTACTCTAGATCTCAAAGGAGTACCTGATTTTTATTTTCTTTTCTTTTCTTTTTCTTTTGATAAGTGAGGTTTATCAGCACTTAGTACATCCATCAGATTTACTAACATCAGAACTTAACAGATAAGAAGCACTATTCTAGTTTTTGACTTAGTAATAAGATACACAAAGTAAACTTAACTGAGCTAAATATCAGAATTTGCTTGTGTTAAAAGATTTCCACATAAACAATTACTTCAAACATGGGACTTTAGTATATTGTAGACTACTAGGTCAGCATCTAGCACAATTATCCTCATTGGATTGAATAGTCACAGAAACATTCATATCACTATCAGAGTTTAGAATTTCATATCAGACAACAATCAGCACTTAAGCAATTTCCAATTTAAGCACAGAATAAACAAAGATAGTAATATATGTAAATACTGATCATAACATCTGATGTATCAGAACATAAACTAAGCAGATTTAGAGAAAGAACCTGAAATCATTCCAAGTTCATTTACCAATCTTGTAAAAGTAGCTTCACACAGTGGTTTTGTGAAGATATCTGTTAGTTGTTAATCTGTTGGAACAAAGTGCAATTCCACTGTACCTTCATCCACATGTTCCCTTATAAAGTGGTACCTAATGCTGATGTGCTTTGTCATTGAGTGTTGAACTGGATTACCTGTCATAGCAATAGCACTTTGATTATCACAGTAAATAGGGATTTTAAAGTATGTTAACCCATAATCCAGTAACTGATTCTTCATCCAAAGAATTTGTGCACAACAACTTCCTGCAACAATGTACTCTACTTCTGCAGTTGATGTGGAAATTGACTTTTGTTTCTTGCTAAACCAAGAAACTAATCTACCTCCAAGAAATTGGCAGCTTCCACTTGTGCTTTTCCTGTCAATTTTGCATCCTGCAAAATCTGCATCTGAGTAACCTATTTGCTTAAAGTCTGATTCTCAGGGATACCACAATCCCAGATCAGTTGTACCCTTAAGGTACTTGAAAATTCTTTTCACAACTGTTAAGTGAGGTTCTCTTGGATCTGCTTGAAATCTTGCACAAAGACAGGTAGCATGCATGATATCAGGTCTACTTGCAGTTAGATAGAGTAGTGAGCCAATCATACCTCTGTAATCAGTAATATCTACTGATGTACCAGTATCCTTATCCAATTTTGTTGCAGTGGCCATGGGAGTGGATGCACTTGAACAATCTTGCATTCCAAATTTCTTCAGCAAATTTCTGGTGTACTTGGATTGACAAATAAAAGTGCCTTCTTCATTCTGCTTGACTTGAAGGCCCGGAAAATAGCTAAGTTCCCCCATCATACTCATTTGATATCTTGACTGCATCAGTTTGGCAAAATTTTTGCAAAGTCTATCATTTGTAAAACCAAAAATGATATAATCAACATATATCTACACCAAAAGTAAGTCTTTTCCATGGTTGAGGTAGAACAGTATTTTGTCAATAGTTCCTCTGTTAAATCCACTTTCCAGAAGAAACTGAGCTAAAGTCTCATACCATGCTCTTGGAGATTGTAGACATGATTAGGAAATTTTGAATTTACAAAACCTGGAGGTTGTTCAACATATACTTCCTCTTCCAATTCTCCATTGAGAAAAGCACTTTTCACATCCATTTGAAAGACAGTAAACTTTTTGTGAGCAACATAAGCCAAAAATATCCTTATGGCTTCCAATCTAGCAACTGGTGCAAATGTTTCATCATAATCAATTCCCTCCAGTTGAGAATATCCTTTTGCAACCAGCCTTGCTTTATTCCTTGTAATTCATTAGGGTCCAGACTTTATTTCTTTCAAATTCATTTAACTCTTCCTACATTGCTTGCACCCAATCAGCATCTTGAAGAGCTTCTTCCACTTTATTTGGTTCAGTCTGAGAAAGAAAAGAATTATAAAGAAATTCATTCGATGTAGTTGTTCTAGTTCTAACACCTGCATCAGGATTTCCAATTATTAGGTCAGGTGTATGTGATTTAGTCCACTTCCTTGCAGATGGAAGGTTTTCTCTAGAACTGGATGTTCCCCCATGATCCATGTTATCTTCATCAACATTTCCTGATGCTCACCCCGAAACTATGCTCTCTGAGTTGGATCCTTCAGAATTTGAGTTTCCAGAATTATCAGAACTTGGCTCATCATAACTTCATGAATCAGAACTTGAAGAGCCAGTTGTAGGTTCTGATGCTCCTTGAGATGTGGTTGTATCTTCAGTATGCTCCCCCTGCACAGGTGCATCTTCCTTTGGCATAGTCACCACAGTTTCAATAACATCAGAGTTTGCAGTATCAGGATTTGGACTTTCAAGATTTAGACTGTCATGATTTACAGTATAAGAATTTAAATCTTCATTTTCAAATCTCAGCTAATCATGATCATTGAAATCTTCAAGTCCAGTAATCTTCTTATCATCAAAGGAGACATTGATAGATTCCATGACAACCCTTGTTCTTAAATTGTAGACTCTGAAGGCTTTTGTGGAAAGTGGATATCCAACAAAATTCCTTCATCAGATTTTATATCAAATTTGGATAGTTGTTCAGGATGAGTCTTAAGAACAAAACACTTGCATCCAAATACATGAAAATACTTCAGTTTTGGCTTATTTTTCTTTACCATCTCATATGGTGTCTTTCCATGCTTGTTAATGAGTGTTGCATTCTGAGTAAAACAAGTAGTCTGCACAGCTTCAGCCCAAAAATAGGTTGGTAGCTTTGCTTCATCAAGCATAGTTCGTGCAGCTTCAATAAGAGTTCTATTCTTTCTTTCAACAACTCCATTTTGCTGTGGAGTTCCAGGAGCAGAAAATTCCTGCCTGATTCTATGGTCTTTGCAGAACTCTTCCATGATCAAATTCTTGAACTCAGTACCATTATCACTTCTTATGATCTTCACAGAATCTTTGACCAATTTATCCAGTTGCTTGACATGATCAATCAAGATAGATGTAGTTTCACTTTTTGTGTGCAAGAAATACACCCATGTGTATCTGGTGAACTCATCCACTATGACCATAGCATATTTCTTCTTTGCAACAGACATGATATTAACTGGACCAAATAGATCAACATGTAGTAGGTGATAAGGCTCAAGAATTGATGATTCAGTCTTGCTCTTGAATGAAGATTTTCTTTGTTTTTCCTTCTGACATGAATTACAAAGGCCATCAGGAGCAAATACTGATTTTGGAAATCCTATCACAAGATCTTTCTTGACTAGTTCATTTATATTGTTGACATTTAAATGAGAGAGTTTCTTGTGCCAATTCCAACTTTCTTCAATTGATGCTCTACTTAACAGACAGATTGCAGAACCATCAGTACTTGTTGAAAGCTTGGCTTCATAAATATTACCATGCCTGTATCCTTTCAGAACAACTTTGCCTGTAGATATGCTTACAACTTCACAGTGTTCTTCAAAAAAATCCACATGATAACCTCTGTCACAGATTTGACTAACACTGAACAGATTGTGTTTAAGTCCTGAGACCAGAGCTACTTTCTCAATGATGACATTCCCAAGATTGATATTGCCATATCCCAATGTTTTTCCAATGTTGTCATCTCCATAAGAAACACTTTGGCCAGCCTTCTCCACAAAGTCTGATAGCAGGGCTTTATTTCCAGTCATATGTCCTGAGCATCCACTGTCCAGAACTAGGATGTTTTTCATGTTGCCCTGCAATCACAAAGACCGCTAATGATTAGTTTTAAGGACCCAGACTTGCTTGGATCCTTTTGCATCTTGTCTCCAAGGCATCCCATATCTCCTTTGCAGTCTTGCAGTTAATTACCCTGTTTGACATTACATTATCAATGGCACTATGCAACAAGTGTCGTACCTTAGCATCCTTCGCAATTGATGTGATATCATCAGCAGTGTAGTCACTCTTCTCCTTTGATACAGACTTTGCTGCTTCACCTGCAACTGCAACTGCGAGTTTGGTTGGCTTGTGAGGTCCTTCATTGATTCTGTCAAGATATTCTGGATCTGTAGCTTCCAGAAACATAGTCATCCTCACCTTCCATATGGGGTATTCAGATAGTTTCAGTATGGGAACTCTAATAGCCTCATGTCGACTATGGATTTGAGTCTTTGGAGGTTCTTCAGTTTTGGTGGGCTTGGTTGGAGTTTCTGCTTCAGACATGATTGTTTTTGGATCTTAAACTGTTTGTGTTAACAGATAGGCTATGATACCACTTGTTAGGTCACACACACTGTAGAAGGGGGGTTGAATACAATGTATAGCACAATCAAATCGAATTCAAAGAACACAAGTAACAGAAAACAAACTTTATTAAACTATGTTACAATGTAGAACTGTCCTCTCTCAGTGATGAACAAAATATCACGAGAGCTGCTAGGGTTACAATGAATATTATTCTCGATAACTTATAGTGTTAACCCTATGTTTGTGTTTATATACTACACAGTTACAAGATAATCGCTAATTGATATGGAATATAATTTTGATTCCTAAAATATATCAATCAGATATATTTTCTTCCAAGTATTCTATTCTTCATAGAATTCCTTCTTCATGCATATCTCTTCTTGCGTTTGTCTTGATCTTCTTTCCTTTCAATCAGCCGCCTTCCTTATCTGAAAGTCTCCTTAAGTCCTGATATTATCTCCTGATAAATATCTCCTGATAACTTAACTTCTGACAACCTAAGTTCTGACTTCGGTATAAGTGTTGATTTCCAGTTAAGTACTGATTTGTCCTGTTTAAGTAAGATCTGAAAACTAAACACAAATCATATTAGACATGACATTATCAAATATATCTAACACTTTTCTTCTCCAAAGCAAATACTCTCTGCAACTAATCTCAATCACAGAAATGGCACCCATAGTCAAACTCATGTCCTCAATTGGCTTTATCTACGAAAAGAACAACTTTGTAACCTTGGTGAACAAGCAGATTCCAGCATCTGGAGATTATCACAAGATGATGGACTTCATGCTAAAGTGCAAATTGAATTATGCCATGCTTGAGTCTCCAACTATCTACTGTGAAGTTGTTGAGGAAATCTAGACTACTGCAGTGTTCAGCTCCAATGACAAAACATTTACCTTCACTCTCAAAGGTAATGAACACTATGTCAACTGTGATGTAATTGAGAAGTGCTTTAAATTACCTGAAAATAACACACTTGCTCCACACACTGACACTGATGTGAGTAACATGCTAGTTTCTATGGGTTATGCTCTAACTGCCACTAAGTTAGGTGAAGTTAGAAGATTAGGCCTTAGAAAAGAATGGAGTTTCTTGTGTGATTCTTTTATTAAGGTATTTTCTAGTAAAGTCAGTAATTTTGATGTTGTATCCTATTCACTAGTTAGCATGCTTTACATGTTTCTTAGTGAGAAGTACTTTAACTTTAGCACTTCAGTAATGTTTGAGATAGGGAGTAAATTGGGAGATGTGAAGAAGAGGTCTAAGAACATCTATTATGCTAGATTTTTAATGATGTTAGCTAACTTTATTTCTGAGAACCTCACTATTGAGAACCCAACAAATAAGCTAGATTGTTGGGTCCAAGAGAGGAGAGTTATTGCTGATTTAAATAGGGCAAATCACCACAAGGATGTTCCACTTGTGTACATGCTAGTCATGGAAATGCCTCAGGTAAGTGAGGTAAATATTTTTGTCCCTCCTACTACTTCTCAACCACCTATTTCTTTGCCTTCAACAGTGGCAATGGCATATGTGAATGTGACCAAACAGATGTCTACCCAAGCCACCAAACCAACAATTTTAAAATCCAAAGCTAAGAAAGCCCCCTCTGGTTTCTCTCAAAAGAAACCAGTTACAAAATCTACTAAACACAAATAGGGGAGTGTGAAGGAGGGTAAGCAAGGTGAGGGACAGGGTGAAAATCAAAGAAATCCTAAGGATAAGGCTGGTGAGAAGAGTGTACCTAAGCCCAGCCACACCACAGTGTCCCAACAAATTGTGGTTGTTAATAAGGAAATTATCTCATTTCTAGTTTCATCCTCCCAAAAGGATGTTACTATTGAAATAAGCTCCCAACCAGGAGCACAGGTCAAGAGGGTTAGGGACACTAGTTCACCACAGACTTATGCTAGAAAGAAAAGATCAACAACCCTTGGGGATGCATAGGGAACACACACAGTGCAAACAGGTGCTAAAGACCCAGTCACTGCACCTTCTCAAAGTCAGATTGATGTGACTCCAATAAATGTGGAGTCACAGCCAAAATATTTAATAATTGAAGCACCTGAAACACCAAATTCACTCACACACTCACTGGATGTTGACATGATCAATACATCACTTCCAAATTCTCCATCTTTAACTCTGTTGGAGAAGCCAAAAATCCAAGCAAGTGAGCATCATCTTTTAGATGATTTGATGGCTCACTTGCCAATTCTTTCTGATTCTATTGAGACATCTGTGCCAAACTTTTCCTTAATCTGCACAGAATCCACAATAGTCTCCACTCCAAACTCATTCATTTCTTCTATCTCGACGGATATTAATCATCCGTTGACAAGTGATTGTCCTTCAACGGATGTGCCTAACAGCAGTCATCCGTTGACACTTCAAACTACTACTTCGATGGATGTTCCTCATCCGTTGACAGTCACTACACAACTTCAAATCCCAACAATTATCACAAGTGCAGATGACTTAGTAGTAGCTCAATCACTCTTAGGATTGAGAGCAGGGAGTGAAATGAGTGAGAGACTCGGTTGCTCCGAGGCAAAATGAGAGAATATGAGTGAACCAATGTAGACCATTTCTTCAGGTCTGGAAAAAGTGAGTGAGAGGAGTCCCACCTTAGATGGTGAAGGTGAGGGTGTGAGGGAAGGAAGCTAAGGGAACCCTTGATGCAAAAACAGAGAGATTATGAGAGAAATGCAGGTACTGGAGAGATAAGGATGCACACCATTGCTAGTGAGTCAATGAATGCCAGTGATGCAGAAAGGAAAAGACTATTTTAGTAAGAATATCAAGTTGTCATAGATTCTATTTCCCTAGATGCTGAGACATTTACTCGTCCTGCTACAGCTTATCAAACTCTAGCTGTACAGGGCAATGAGGAGGTTGAAAGAATGCTTAATTTAGTGCACTCCACTCAATCCATGCAAAGAGCCAAGGATGCCATAAAAGCCATGCCACATAAAGCTGATGATGATATAGACTATGGCACTGGTGAATCTGTAGATCTTTTTAGAGATGATGGTGATGATAGTGAAGAGACCATGGACTTAGGGGGAGCAGCAGGCACCAGCTCTAGATCTGGCCTGCCATCTTGGGCATTCTCCAAGAAATGTGATCTTCAACATTTTACGACCACTCTCATTCATCAAATCCAGGAGACACATAATGCTCTTCAATCTTCAACAGATGTTGGCACCAGGATGCTCTTACAGGCACATCTCAATTCTCTACAAATGCATCAAATCCAAAGCTTTCAACACAATAAGGATGTCACTTCTATCAAAACTGAAATTGATCAAATAAAGAAGGATATCTCTGAAAGATTAGATGCTAAACTTCCAGATGCAATGATGCTTGATATCAAGAGATAGTTGAGGAAGAACTCTGATCTTGCAACAAATGTAGACTCCTTGGACAAAAGGATGACTGCTATGGAAGCTTCTCTCACAGATATACATCTACATCAAGCACCGCAAACTCAATTGCTGCAAAAGCTAATCTCCAAAGGCAAATCTTATCATGAAGCCTAAAAGAAACTACTCTAAGTTTTCAGACAAGAATCCTATGGATATTGTGTATCAGACACCTAGGCCAGATGAAAAGAAGTTGTTGGCTAGGTCAATTGCATTTTTCAAAGATCCTACTGATTCAGCACTTAAAATAAGAATTGCCAAGATTTACAGAAATGGTAAGGAAATTTTTATGGTGGCTAGACACCCTATGTTTGTGGAAGCTAAGAAGGAAGAGAAGGAAAGAATTAGGCAAGAAAAGAAGCAAGCTGCTCTGGATGCTAAGAAGCTCAAATAAAAGAAGAAGCAAGTTGTTATCTTGGCCAAACTTCAAGCTGTAAAAACCACAACAGAGATTTCTGCACAACCAACTGTAATTGCTGAACCATAAGATCAGGTAATGCCACAGGAACCACAACAGATAAGAAGATTCAGATACAAGCTCCCATCCAAAAGAAAATTGGACTTTAGTGATGAGGAAATGGAAGACTACATTCCCAAAAAGCCTACAACTTCAACTCAGACATCAAAACCCTTAGTGGTATTTGAAGAATTTAAGGTGGTGGATCCAACTAGGAACATTCATGGTGAACCCATAATTCCTAAGGATAAGCCAATAGACTGGGATAGTTTGCCAATTCCTGAACTAAACTTTCCAATCTTCAATATGCCAAAGAAAACAAAGACTAGAGCAATCAAGAAAGTGAAGCTTGTGTCTCTTAGATCCAAGACCCTAACCAACTCTCAACCCACAGTCAACAAGGGAGATCTTATGTATATCTGTGATATCAAGGAATTTTCAGACTTGAATCTCTACCCGGATGAACTGGAAAAAGTAAGAGAAATTGATGCTTATAGACATCTTCCTGAAAGACTGGTATTAAATATAAGGGAGGGAAAGAGATGACATGGCCACTTCACAAGATTCTTCTAGAAAGCCAATCTATTCTGATAAAGATCTACTCATCTTTCAAAAAGAACTTTGGATACAATGTGACTTCAAGGAGATTAGCTCAAAAGAAGATTGAGGAGCTGAGGAGTAACAAAGCCAAAGATGAACTTCCAAAAACTCTATCAATTCCCTTCACAAGAAAGAGAGTGCATTTGAGGCCTTATTGGCTGATGGAATTCAGGGATGAAAAGGGAGTTAGAAGATTCTTCAGATTGGAGGACCGGTTGAGTATCTCTAGCAATGAGACTCTATTGAAAATGCAAGAAATGCTAGATCTCTCAGAAGCTGATGAACTTGAATTCCATAGACAACTTCAGAATCAAATAGAGGAGAACAACAGGAGGCTTGGGAAGAAATCCAAACAATCAAGGAGATAGATTTATTTGCTCAGTCTAGAGGAGCACCTTGAAAATTGATTGTGAGAACTCTTTGTACACTTTACTTTGTTCAATTTTCAGTAAATATTGTAGCACTTATAAGTTCTATTTACTACTTTTCATTCTGTATTTTTAGGGTGTTTTGTTATCATCAAGTTTCTCTTAATTTATGGCTACAATTCCAGTAGACATAAATTGGGGGGGATTGTTAGGAATATGTTGTGAACTTGATGATAAGTCAAAAAAACACCTTAGTAGATTTAACATAGTGATTTTGTAGCTTTCAACGGATGATTACTTCACTATCCGTTGAAAGAGTAGCTTATGTAAAATAATGACAGTAGCACATTTCTGCATACCTGTATAAGCTTAGTGAACTAAATTAGTGAGAAATATTTAAGTCATGTTGACTACTAGGTTGATATACAAGATAGGTTGGCCAATTGTAAATAGATGATGCCTTGAAATCTTGTGTAAGTGAAATGGAGTTAACTGGCTAAAAGATAGTCTCAACGGATGCTTCACAAAGCTTCAACGGATGCTCAGATAAAGCTTCAATGGATGTTCCATAATGCTTCAACGGATGATCATCCAGAGTATCAACGGATGATCATACATAGCTTCAACGGATGATCCAATGAAGCTTCAACGGATGCTTAAATTCAAAAGAGCAGTTGATAGTGACTTGACAGTCACATGCGTTGATTGTATGCAAAAGGAATGTGGCAGCCTGTTAAGCAGGAATTTGAGAACAAAGAAGCATTACCATTTCCATGCAAATTGTGAAGATATTCAAATATGCTGGAATAGAGTAGTGAAGTAACATGGAGTTAGACTAGATATGTTTGTTTATTATCTTGTCTTATTGTCATGTAAACTTGGTGATATATAAACCAGGTGTATCTAATAGAACAAATAACTAAGTAAACACATTTTAGAAGAGAGATAGAAAAAGTTGTACTTGTCAAGAATTTCTCTGTAGTTTGTTTGTTCTACTTGTAAGCAGCTGTGAGCTATTCAAGTTTCACAGTGTTCTCATTCGATATATATATATATATATATATATATATATATATATAGTGGATACCTTCAAATCCACCAGAAAGTTTTAAAAGCTTGTGTTTTTAATACTTTGTGTTTTAATTTATATAATTCTTCAATTCCGCACTTTGCAAATCAAACACTTATATATATATTCAGTTAGAACAATTTTTAAAATCTTGAAAAAGTAGCTAGAATTACATTCAACCCTCTTCTGTAATTCTTGTTGTATTGTTAGGGAATAACAATTGGTATCAGAGCAAACTCTTGAAGTACAAAGAGTGTAAAGATCATAAAAAACAGCAAGATGAACAAGAAGGATTTTGGAGTTAAAATCCTTTTCTGGACAAAGATAATTATCACCAATGGAAGGTGAAGATGCATCTACATCTTCTTTCCCAAGATGAGGCCTATGTGGATTGCATAGAAAGAGGTCCTCATGTACCGATGAGAGCTGCAACTGGCAATGAGCCATCTGTTCTAAAACCAAGGCATGAATGATCAGACCCTGATATTGAGCAAGTCAGGAAAGATAAGAAGGCCATGAATATATTGTTCAATGGAGTTGATGGTGATATGTTTGATAACATCATTAACTGCAAAACAACCAAAGAAGTTTGGGACACAATCGAGATTATTTGTGATGGTAATGAGCAAGTAAGGGAGAACAAGATGCAGCTACTGATTCAGCAATATGAGCATTTCCACTGTGAAGAAAGTGAGTCTCTCACCGATATTTTTAGTAGATTTCAAAAGCTACTAAATTCTCTGAAGTTGCATGGAAGAATCTATCAAACAAAAGACTCTAACCTCAAGTTCCTTAAATCTCTCCCAGAAGAGTGGAGGCCAATGACAGTCTCATTGAGAAATTCTCAGGATTACAAAGGAGTTCACCTTGGAGAGACTGTATGGCATCCTAAAAAGTTATGAGCTTGAAATAGAGCAAGATGAGAGAATGGAGAAAGGAAGGAAGAAAGGAGGGACCATAACACTGGTTGCTGAGTTAGATGAAGAGAAAGAGATGAAGGTAGAAGCCGTTGAGTCTACATCAAAGGTCTGTGAAAGCAAGGGTAAAGGATTGGTAGCTGAAAATGAAGATCAGTTGAGCCAAGATGACATGGATGATATTGATGAACATCTAACATTCCTATCCAGAAGATTTGCCAAGCTCAAATTCAAAAAGAATTTTGGAGCAGCCAAGCCAAGTAGAAACATGGTGGATAAATCCAAATTCAAATATTTCAAATGTGGCTTGGCAGGGCATTTTGCAAGTGAATGTAGAAAGTCTGATTCTAACAAGAAGAAGTTTGAGCCTGTTGATTATAAACATAAATATTTTGAGTTGCTCAAGCAAAAGAAAAGGGCTTTCATTACACAAGAAAATGACTGGGCAGCTGATGGATTGAATGAAGATGAGGAAGTAATCTATGTCAATCTAGCCCTGATGGTCAAGTCTGATAAAACATAAACAAGTTCTTCAAGTAATCAGGTAATCACCACTAACCTAGCATATTTATCTAAAGCTGATTTTTAATGCAATCAATGACATGTCAACTGAATTGTATCATTTGCATGTTACACTTAAGTCCCTCACTAAGGAAAATGCTAAAATTAAATAAAATAACTTGTTTTTAAGTGAGAGGAATAATGTGCTAGAGCCTCAGTTTATTGAATTTAAAAAATTGAGAATTGAGTGTAAGATTGTGAAGGATGAATTTACTGAGTCCTCGAAAAAAGAAGAGATTTTAAAGAAGCAGCTTGAACAAGAACAAGAGGTGGTTAAGGCATGGAGATCATCAAGAGATGTTCATGCTCAAATCACTAAGGTTCAAGGTATTGAGTCCTTTTGTGATGCAGCCTGGAAGAAGAGTTAAGAGAAGCTTGAGTCCAATTTGGTTGAAGGACTGTCAACAGACTCAACGGATGATGAAAATTATCCGTCGAGCAACAAAAGGGATTATCCGTCGAAAGACAAGGAACCACATCTGTCGACTGAGAAAAAGCCAGTTAGCATAGCTAACATAGCTAAGCTGAATGAGAAATATGGATCAGTTTCTAAAAACTTTGTTCCAGGGGAATCTAGTCAAGTGAGGAAGGAAAAGAAAGTTAATGTGGGTCATCTGTCTATCAAGCAATTGAATGACAGATTAGAAAAGATTGATGTTAAAACAGAAGCTAAAAAGAAAACCAATAGAAAGGGAAAGTAGGAATCAACAAACATAACAACTACACACCTGATAAATATGCACCAAGAAAAATTTATGTCAAGTGTGGAAGTGTTAATCATTTGTCTGTTAATTGCAAACTTGTCATGCCTACTCTCATGTCTGCATCTCCCTCTTTTCCCAATATGAATGTTATGCCTACCATGCCATTGAATGTTATGTCTACTCAGAATATGAATGAACAATTTGCTAATATGCCATTTGCACCTAAACTTTATTATGCTGCATTTAGTATGCCTCAAATGCCATTTAGCATGCCTTATTGGAATAACATATTTGTAAATAGCATGCCTTTTCCTGTTAATGAAAATGTACATGATAATTCTGTTTTAATGACTGGTTTCAAAGGTCCAACTTAGATGACTAAGGATGAATCAGAAATTTCTAAGTCAAATGAGGTCAAACCTAAGAAACCAAAGAAGAAAACTAACAACCGAGTGGTTCTCACTGGTGTGAGAAAAGGGAATGTGTACTTAGCTGACTTCAACTCATCAAATGCAGAATCAGTCATTTGTCTTTTAAGTAAGGTAAGTCAAGATGAAAGTTTGCTATGGCACAAGAAGTTGTCCCATCTAAACTTCAAGACCATGAATGAGCTTGTCAAGAAAGAACTGGTTAGAGGTATTCCTGAAGTGGAGTTTACGAAGGATGGATTGTGTGATGCCTGCCAAAAAGAAAAGCAGATCAAATCATCATTCAGAAAGAAGCTTGATTCAACAATTGAAGAACCTTTGCAATTGCTTCACATGGATTTGTTTGGACCAGTCAATGTGTTGTCCATCTCAAGGAAAAGATTTTGCCTAGTAATTGTGGATGATTTCTCAAAGTTCTCTTGGACATATTTCCTAAAATCTAAAGATGAAGCTAGTGAAATCATCATCAATCACATAAGGCAGGTCAACAATCATCCTGATGTTAAAGTAAGATGGATCAGGAGTGACAATGGATGTTAGGTGTCACAACACTGTAGAAGGGGATTGAATAAAGCGTTTATACAATCAAATCGATTTGAACACAAGTATGTAACAAAGATCAATTATATTTAATAAACTCTGTTACAATATGAACTATTATTCTCTCTCAGTGATGAACAAATATCGCTAAGAGCTGCTAGGTTACAATGAATAATATTTCTCAATAATGATAACATATTTAGTGTAAACCCTAAGTCTGTGTTTATATAGTACACAGCTATAAGATATATTCTAATTGATATGGGATACAATCGTCTCCTAAAATATATCAATCAGATATCTTCTACGAGTCTTCTAGTCTTCCAACTTTTTCCATGCATATTTTCTATTGTTTTAGTTCAGATCTTCTCCTGTAAATCAGCCGCATTCCTTATCTGAAAGTCTTCCCGTGCTTAAGTACTAATATGTATCTTCTGACACCTTAAGTTCTGATATTAAGTTCTGACTTCAGTAAGTTCTGATTTCCAGTAAGTCCTGATATGTCCTGTTGTTAAGTTCTGAAAACTAAACACAAATCATATTAGACATGACATCTCAAATATATCTAACAATCTCCCCCAACTTGTAAATTATGAAAAATATACAAGTTAATAGATTTGATGATGTCAAAAACATTTTAAGTACAAATGCAATAAGAGTTTAACTAGATAACTAACTACAACTTAAAGTCCTTGTAGCTTTTACCAATCTCACTGAGTCAATCTGAATCCAAAGTGATTCTTGACAAAGTTTTATATCAACTTCTCTTCTTTATTCCTCGGGACTTGAGCTATTGTAGTCTTGACTTGCTTCATCTCTTCATCTTGACTTCCAATCTGATAGATTGCAGTCCTTAGTGCAGAGATATGGTTTCTTTCTAAACCATCACCCAGTCTTATTACCCTTGGATGAGAAGAATCTTCATTGTAGCACAGACATTTCTCTTTCAGAATGACTTCAAGTTTAGCAGAATCCTTCTTCATTAGAATTTCACTTCCATCATCTTCAACTATATTAGGAATGAATTTTGTAACCCTTGAACCAGAATTTCTTGCTTTATCTCTTATGGTCTTCAATATAAAATTTGACCATCTCCTGGTAATATCAGACTTTATCTCTAAAAGATAATGAAAGAATTGAAGTTCTTTCAGGGATTTGTTCAACACATTTGATTTTGACATTTGATATGTCCTTTCATCTTCAAGAAATAGAATCAGATTTTCTTTGACATTATGCTTGTCATGAGCATCCAATACCACTTGAACAGAGATAACCTTATCAAGGTGTTTCTGTGTAACATCTTCAAGAGGCTTTTCAGTCAACAAAAATGGATCTCTTGTAGCAACTTCAACTTATGTCTTGATCTTAGCTTCATCAAAACCTAGTTCAGCTATGTAACACCCCCAGATCCGGGGTCAGGGATCCGGGTTGTCACGAGTTCCATTTCCCTTAATAATACTTAACCTTAACAATCAACCAACTACTGCGTACTGTGACCCCACAATATACACACACACACCACAAGTTATAGTCTCAGAGATGAAAACCAAAAATAACACAAGTCATTTATTCCAAAATTATAAACCATTTCACCTCAAAAGGGTTTCTGAATAATTTACATATTCTTTGCCATTATTACAATTCATAATATACATAAGTCTGGTTCATCAATAGTTGAAGCCTAGCCTATTGGTAGTTCCTACCTTAGCTACGGCGGCATCAATGCTTCCAGAAAACTGCGGAACGTTTCCTAACCGCTTGCGAATTGGAAGCTTGGTCCTGTTCATCTTTTCTATCTGTTGTTGTGTGATGAAAGAAGAAAGCAAGGGTGAGCAACAAGCCCACCAAAATAATATGTATAATAATTAATAATATATGAGCATTCTCATAGTATTCATGAAAGTCTTGGTCAAGAAGAAATGAACCAAGTTGATATCTTAACGCGACCAAGTCGCAAAATATTCAGTATATATATACATATATACTTTTCACATTCTTTGAAATCCTCTGACATGTATAATATACACAGAGTTCCAGTTTATAATTGTATAAAAATATCGTTGCAAGGTGATCTCATATATCTAACCTTGTCTCAACATTTTTCTGAAAATCTTTGTCATTCATAAGATAATCATTAATTGGATATAAGTTGAAAAGATGAAGTTACAAGATACTCCAATATACTTATATCTTTTCCAAATACTACTTGAACCACCACCGTTCAAGGTATAAACAGTTTCGAAATTCATCATATAGATGAGACTACAAGATAAGACTTGAATACATTCAATCCTTGAAATATTGTTTAAAAGAAATGAAGTTACGAGATACTTCATTTGAGGGAAACATCATTATAACCGTTTGACCCTGTCAATGCCTCAGCAATCACCCATCTGTAGCCTTTCGATCGAATGCTCCGGGTAGTGTTGCAGAAATATCCAAATTGGATGATGAACTCATTACAGGAGTTTGCCGAGCCAGGAAGACCACTTACGATGATCCGTCGCAGTAGTACAACCCCACCATTTTCTACATGTAGAGGAGAACCTGTCGGATTTACTTGTCAACCGAACACTGGACTCCTAAGGAATGGACCGTCTTAGCGGAACTTCCAGGCCATTTGGGCCAATATAATAAGGCTGGGCCGGCGCCACTCGACCACTTACGCCACTCCTAGTTCAGATGAAATCCATGACTCTGAAACGTAAAGCTCGTCTCCCCTTTCCCCAAGTAGGAACTTGTTGATACGACTCCACCAAGAAGTCGCATCTAATTGGAAAGAAAAACTCACCGATATTTCCCAGGCGATGCCTATTAATGGATTAACTTGTTCCAAGAATTTTACTTCCCGAGTGTTGGGTAAGTAATCAAAAACTCTTTTATCAGAATAGCAACCTTGTTGCGAATATAAAATACACCACAGAGCCGGATCCCTCAGGTTTTGAGAGAGTATTTAAATCCCCTTCGAAAGGAGGATCTTAAATATAAAAATGAGTTTTAGGATCCGCCCTAACCTTTAAAATCATTTTGAAGACTCGAAAACATTTTTAAGAATGTTTGGAGTGATGCTGATTTAATAAAATAAATCAGTCCCAATATATTAGAAAATATCTGAATATTATTATTTAAATAATATTCCCATAAAGAATAATCTTTATAAAAATAATTGAGATAGAAGTTTTAAAACTTATACTTGAAATGAATATTAAATAACCAAAGATATACTTATACGAAAGTACTATCTTTATTTGAATAATCAAAAGTGAGTTTAATTATCGAAACATTATTCTTTAATAAAATAAAGAATATTATTTAGTAAATACGGAGTCATAAGTCCTCGAATGAATATTCAAATAATAATATTCATTAAATAAAATAAACGGAGTCATATGTCCTCGAATGAATATTCAAAATAATATTCATTATAAAATAAACGGAGTCATAAGCCCACGAATGAATATTTAAAATAATATTCATTAATAAAATAAAGTTATCGAATAAACCTTATTCGATTCATAGTTTTGAAAACTATATCTATATATATATATATAAATATATATAATATACTTGGGAACATCGACTCCCGGTTTTAGAAAATGTTCACCTTTGGGTCCCCTATACTAAGGGTATACGCAACTACTGCTTATCTCTAGCATAGGTATTATGCAACTTATAAGCAATTGAATCAACAATATATATCAAGATTACGAAATAGACATGCATATATACCATATCACATGCTCCAATATATCGCAAGATTTGCTAATTAACCACCATGCATCTATCACAAGATAATGCATATACATATGTATACATCACAATAACAGTATAACGGGTAGAAAACTTGCCTGAGCGACTGGGGGTGGTAAAAGTCCTGGGATGAGTCTGGTAACCTATAAACCATATATAAGTTGGAATTAAACCAAAGTCGCTTAAGAATCTATACTTTAACCAATTAGACTCTAACGCTCGCTTTGCGCTTAATGATTCTCTTAAGTCGCTCGAGTACCCTCGGCTCCACCATTTTTAATAAATTAAGCATTAAGAGTTTTAAGGCGATTCTTTCGCGAGTGTCTTACCAACTGCCTAATACACTTTACATAAATGATTCATACTCCAATTAGTCCTTTAAGGTCTTTAACCTATGTTTCAAAGTAAGGCGAGGGGTAATGGTTCGTTCGCGAAACGCCGTTACTTAAAACGGTCGTTTCTCCTAAACCGTACATCGGATTCAAACGAACCACATATCAAAACGAAGCTCGTAACATGAACTATCTAATCATGGCAATGGTGAAAACCTAACAGTGAGTCCTCGGGTCCTGATTGTTAAGAACAAAATAGTCTAAAGTAAATCGGACATTACGACGGCTATGTTTACGCGATTACCAATTTTTATCCTACTCTAAATTAACCACCAATCAACCACAATTCAACCATACAACCAAACTCCATACTTAAAATGCTATAACAGCCCCAACAACTCAATATTTCCAAATTTATACTACTTCCCATCATGAACTAAAAGCTTTACTTAAGTTCTTTAACTAATCAACAAGATTTACAACTCCAAACACATCACAAAACCAACACATCTCTAAATACTCAATAATCAATCTTCTCATGAACCATACTAAACACAAAAGCTCTAAATATACAAAAGTAGGGCTAGGGTTTGAGATTATACCTTCCTTGGTGAGTAGGAGTAACTAATTAGCTTGGAATCACCCTTGAAAGTCCTTACCCAAGCTTAATCTAAACAAAAACTCAAGAACAAAATTTTAAGTTCTTGAAAAACACTATTCACCCTCTTCTTCCATGAATTTTAGGAAGAGATTGTGAAGGAATTTTAAGCTTAAACTTATAGGATAGCTATATCTATGCATAAGGAATCTTAGATAATTACCTCACTAATTAATGAAGCTTGGAACTTGGATTTTGGTTTTTCTTTTCTTGAAAGAATGAAAGGGCTGAGAGCTTTTAGCTTGAAATGGGAAGTCAACTTGTGTTTTTGGTGTTATGATTTGTTTGTTGGTTGTTTTTGCTTTTGTTTTAATTATTTACCTTTTAACCATGGTGATTTTTGTGTGGCTTGAAATCAACCACACTTCCTTCCCTTTTTGGTCATGCTTAGGTCATCAATCCTATGTCATCTTCCCATGCTTGTCCTCTTATTATTGGTTTGATGACATCATCATCACTAACCTCTTTGATTAGCTCCTAATTACTTGGCTAATGACCACTGATCTGTTATACGGTTCGCTTAACTTTCATTCTCGTTTATCGTTTGAGGGATCATACTCGGGATCTTATTACTTGGGTTTCCTTAACCTTTCTCAATACATTATATTCCTTTTATGATCCTCTCTTATAATCCTTGAATTTAAATCCTTTTTATCCTGTTACCTTATACTCAATTCTTTCGGTATCTGGTGGATTTTCGGGAAAAATCAAAGTGTTCGAATTTGGATTCTGACGATCTTTACATACACTTATATACCATACAGAGTACTAATAAGATCTCAGAATAACAATAAAAGAACCCCTACATAGTGTGGCATGAAAAGTTTTGTTATTCAGCATAATCAGCAAAAACATTATTCATAAGGGTTACAAAAAGGTTCAAAATTTTGGGGCTATTACAGTCTCCCCTCCTTAAAAGGATTCCGTCCCGGAATCAAAATAGAAAACAAATAGGAATACTCTCTTAGCACTGCACTTTCTAACTCTCACGTAATTTTCCCACATTGTGGTTCTACCATCAAACTCTGACTAGTTTGATAACCCTTATCCTAAGCACTTGTCCATTTTTGATCTATAACCCTTCCTGGTTGCTTCATATAAGTTACGTCTGGTTGCATGTCTATGCGCTCATATGCCCCTATTTGTCTGGCATCCGAATTATACTTCCTTAACATTGATACGTGGAACACGTTATGAATTTGCTACAGGTTCGGGGGTAGGGCTAGCTCATATGCTAATCTTCCCAATACGTCTTAATACCTCAAAGGGTCCAACAATTCGAGGGCTTAGCTTTCCTTTCTTTTGGGACCTCATCCATCCTTTCCCAGGGAATACCTATAACAACATTAGGTCCCCTACTTCCTATCCTTTGTCCTTTCGTATCGAATCAACATACTTCTTATGTCCATCTCGGGCTACTACCGGCCGTCCTCTGATTAAATCTATTATATCCTTGGTCCTTTGGACCACTGCTGGTCTAAGCATCTTGCGCTCTGCAACATCATCATATCATAAGGGAGATCGACATTGTCTTCCCTCAAGGATCTTATAAGGCGACATCTCGATAATGACATATGATCTATTGTCGTAAGAAAACTCAATCCGCGTTAAGTGATCATTCTAAATTCTTTCAAGTCTATTGCACCGACTCTCATCATAACTTCTAGCATTATAGCTTTTGCTTCTCAATACCCATTCTTTTCCAGCTCGTAGTCGTTACTATCTTTCGCACATAATACTATACTGGTTACACTTTTGCTCGTTAGCGTTCTATAACCTTTTAATAACCACGTCACCCTTAGTATCACGAACGTGTTAGAATCAGAATACCACCGTACTGATACTACTTCCTTTCTAGCTGCTTCTATCTTCGAAAGCTTCATCCATCATATAGAAGTAAAGGAATTTGTTGAGAGATCACTATGATCATGAACACTTGTTCTATTGCATAGTTAGTACAAAAGGTGACCAGCCTTTAGCACTTGACAAGCAATTAAACAACATGTGGTATCCTACTAGGCTTCTATCTCACAGATAGATAGTCATTCGGCAATACCTCCCCTTCTGGAAGGGTTGTTCTTCTCAGCTTATATGAAATGAAAAGGAGAGAAAAGAACGATTTGAAGAGAATTGTATATATATAAAATATACTGCCACAAAATATCTGGCTTGGAATCTACCTCTGAACTATAGAGGTTTATCATAGGAGAACAAAACATATACGTATATATATCAACATCAGGTATTATAGCATCGTATTTCACATGCCTAAATATTTTTGCTATTCTGTCCATCATTTTATGGACCCATGCTCTTCCTCGAGCTTATACACAATCACCTTTGAAATTCCCTCGACATCGAAAATCGAATCTGGGATCTCATTCTAGACATCATCGTTACTAGAATTCTATGCTTGCACTGCAACCTTCCTTGTATAGTAATACGACTATCTATTGATAAGAAGGAATAAATATTCAATAGGTAGATAATCGACTTAATTAGTCTATCAATGATAACTTATACATCACCACAACCCGATTAGTGGTACTCAATCTCAACATTCATTACAATACAACTCTCACAGTTGTCATCGTCTCATCATTCATAGACTCATTGTAGCATTACTATGGTCCACCACTGACCTACTGTAGTCATTCGTTTTCCATGAAATCTTAATAGCTAACCATCCGGAGTCCATACATGTCATATAGAATTCTTCTAAGGAGGAAACATAATCACCATTCATGATTCATGAAGAACACTCCTGAACTTGACGTACATATGACATGAAGCAGATAAAATTGCAGAAGAGTTTCAATGAAAGCAACGATAGCAGGTTAATACCATTCTTAATCATATGCCTTCAATAGAAGACTTAACTCAAAGGTTTGTTTAGTCCTTAAGAAACATGGTCCTGGCTTATTCTCAAGATAGTACCTTCTAAGATAGATAGCCCGCTCATGGCGATTATACGAATTAAACCTTTACCAAACTACTATTACGGTTGAGTATTGCACAGTCATCAGAAGGAATGTCAATCTTCCAAACCATAATACAACCTTCACGGCTTCAACCATCATCACTGTATTCTTCTGGAACGAGCGCCTATGATTCCTCTCTTACACTTAGAGTGTCGGCCACCTCTTTGGCCTTTCCTGATAGTAAAATTTTCTTACAATCAATGTCATTTTAAATGATCTTCAACTAAATTTTCTGCCTCATTTCCAATCATTGCTTGTGTGAAAATGCTCTTCCTTACGCTTTGGTGAGAAAAAAAAATCACCATTTTTCCATAAGTTATTGCCTCGGTCTTTTTGAGGTTAACATTGTCACGACTGACTCTCGATCATACTTAGGACGTCTCTTATCTTGGGTCCTTCTTATTTTCACCAATCTCGACCCTCATTGGGTCGATCTATACTTTCTTATGGTTCAACACGTGCCCCACCTGGCATTATTATAATTACGTCATATTTCCTTCATCAAAATTTCTATTCTTGAGAACTTTGAATATTACCTTTCTCCTTGTAAAACCTCTAAGGTTATCCTTAAATCCTTCATCAGGTACACCCTAGGCACAGGGCATATCAAGATACCATTTACTAATACCAGAATCATTGTTTATATACTTCTGAAAAATTTCTCCACTGATTCTTAAAGGCTGTTGTTACCTTAATCCTTTCCAATTTATACTGTCAAAACTCATGATGTCCCTATTAAGGGTGAAATGCCAACCTTTATGCATTCCCCTAGGATCCATTCTAAGTTACAGATGTTCTATCCTTAATTCCACCTTTAAAAAAGTACATGCATCCTTCCATGGATAAATCAAATCATATATCCCTGATAAGGGTATCTTATTCAATCATTCCCACCCAGATAGTATATACCGATTTCACAATAGCATCCTTATTCAAACTGAGGTCAACACATATGGCCTTCAAAAGATAACAATGGTTACCCGCTTTTCTTTCCTAATTTGGTAATGACAACAGGGATGTCCTGGAAGATATTGGTCGTGTTCAACATGAACTTCTTTTTAATAATTCCTCATTTACCTTTGTTATTTATCTCAACAGTCATCTCAATGTTGGGATGTCTTTCATACCTGGCGTTTCCCTTTCTGGGTATCATGCCACCGGTCTTACACTTCACATTCTTGAAGGTCACTTCCTTCATCCAATTCTCCTAATTTCCTACTTTCTTGTCTCCTCAGTCTATCCGCGTCTCATTATTTATCCTTCGAACTATCTCCAGGTTTCCTCGAATCCTCCCAACTTACAGGGGATAAAATATATGTATCTCTTATGCCTTCAACCATCAATTTTAACTCATAATGAATCACCCCCATCCTGACGATTACATACTTTTCTATTTCTATTGCTACGAGTCTTTAGGGTTTCCTCATACCCAACTTCCTTATCATTCCTCAAACTCTATTGCCTTTATTTTCCTTTCCACTTCAGTTTCTTTTTATTATCCTTTCTCTTATCGTTATTTCATGAACCAACCCAACATAAGCATTGATTTCAACCATCCCGTCATTCTGGATTCGTGTCCTCAGAACGAATCTTGACAACTTTTACAATTTAGATTCATAATTGATCATACTCGTCCGCCTTTGTTCTGGCTCTAAAGCTTTTACACTATCTCCATAACCTTGGGAAGTACTTTCCTGAAAACAATTGACTGAACTTTAATCAGTTTATTCTAACCTCTGGCTCCGTGTCTTTCTTGGTCTTTCACCAGCGGGTGGTCTCTCTCTTAGGAGGGTAAGTGACAGAAACAGTCTTTTGTGATTCGTTAATCATTTAGAATCTCAAATGATTCCTGTATTTCCTTTAGCCAGGCTCTTGTCTCGACTGGGTCAGCTATTTTCTTGGAACTCTGAGAGCTTAGCGACTTAAAGGTCTTGAAAGAATTTCACACCACATTGTTTCCTCAAGGTGGTGGTTAGGGGTAAAAGTATAAGTTTTGTTTTAGGCATGTCCATGGATTGCCCAATAGGAGTACCATCCTGGTTCTTCCTATCATGCTCGACTTCTGTTTTCTCAGTCTAAATATTTCTTCCTACTTCCCATACTTGGAGTTATCTTATACGTTAAAATCCTTGTTTTCCACTTCATTATGTTCTGGGTTCCTTATATCTTAATTGCGACCTCCCTGATTATCACATTCAAGGTTTGCCCCTAATCTTATTCCTCGTGGGGCATAATGCTTGGAAATTTTTTGAGAATCTCTGGATATTTGTCTTACTTACTTTGCTTAAGTTTTTCCCTCGTTCAGTCCTTGCATGATTGCAAATTATGAATTCTCAAGTTCTATAAACTTCATGACACTCTCTTAAGTGTTAACAGTACAATTAACAATATGAACTTATCACAAACAAACTGATCTAAACTGAAATTAACGAATATATACATAATCATTTGTTCGAGGGTACAACAACTGAACACATTAAAGAGAATTACATCATTTGATCTGATCACTTCTATCCCAAAAGTACTACCATAGATAATCATCTAGTCATTAAAACTAATCATTCATAACTTAGGCTAATCCTCCAAAAGTGGTGCTGCATGAAATTCTTGTCAGATTGCTCAGACTCTGCACACTATTATAGATCAAGAAATGCGGGCACGCACGACATCCCAAACCTGCTCCATTAAAGCGGTGATGAGGTCTAAGATAGTTGCAAGTAGAGCTGGATCAATCTGACCCTCAAGATGGCCTCTAGCTGTAACACGGGTGGTAGCCTCAATCCTTTCCATGCAATAAGCTAATCCTGCCGGAAGTACCCGCCCTCAATCCTCGGTGCAGTAAGTCGATCCAACAGATCACTCCTAACATTACGGGCCTCGGTCAGGCCACCCAAAGTCATATAATAATCGGCGATAAGAGAAGCCTGAGTGGTGGCATCTAGCAGTCCATGGGGTGCAGGTGGTGCAGACCCAGGAGATCCAAATGGATAACCAAGCACGGTATCAGGTGACAATGGTGCAGGAGATAAAGGTGGCATTTCCTCAGTAAGTGTTGGGCTCTGTACAGGGGAGGGAACAGGAATTGGTGGAACCTCATGGATGTCTACAGGAACCTCTGGAAGAGGGTCTGATACTGGTATAATTGGTGTCGTGGAAGGCCCCACTCCTTCTGCCATCATTATCCTTTGTGCCCTTGGTAACTCTTCATCCTCTAGTGCCACCCTCGCGGCCATTCTAGCTCTGGTAGTCGCCCTGACTACGGTCATCAATTCCTCAGCGGTCCTCTCTTCATTCTCGTCAGGATCCTCCACGAGATCCTCCTCAGCAACAATCCCTTCTGGGATAACATCCCCAATCGCAACATTCTCAATATGAATCTCATCGGGTCCCTCGTTAGGGTACTCTATTGGATTCACAATTTGAACTCCAATATGTAATAAAACATCCTCATGCTGATGCTCCTGAACCTCAGGGTTCGGTGCCTCGCTGCCCTATACGAGAACGAACTATGTTACTATCATAATATTTATAAGGGTTCCCGTAAGGGTTTTAACTGTCAGTACTATGTTAGGTAGCCCGACTATGAACTTGGCAAGAGTTCTTATTTTCTTAGTGAACTTATTATCTTAACGTCACATCATCTCTGAGGTTTATAACGCTTAGCTCTGATACCATTTCTGTAACACCCCCAGATCCGAGGTCAGGGATCCGGGTTGTCACGAGTTCTATTTCCCTTAATAATACTTAACCTTAACAATCAACCAACTACTGCATATTGTGACCCCACAATATACACACACACCACAAGTTATAGTCTCAGAGATGAAAACCAAAAATAACACAAGTCATTTATTCCACAATTATAAACCATTTTACCTCAAAAGGGTTTCTGAATAATTTACATATTCTTTGCCATTATTACAATTCATAATATACATAAGTCTGGTTCATCAATAGTTGAAGCCTAGCCTATTGGTAGTTCCTACCTCAGCTACGGCGGCATCAATGCTTCCAGAAAACTGCGGAACATTTCCTAACCGCTTGCGAATTGAAAGCTTGGTCATGTTCATCTTTTCTATCTGTTGTTGTGTGATGAAAGAAGAAATCAAGGGTGAGCAACAAGCCCGCCGAAATAATATGTATAATAATTAACAATATATGAGCATTTTCATAGTACTCATGAAAGTCTTGGTCAAGAAGAAATGAACCAACTTGATATCTTAACGCGACCAAGTCGCAAAATATTCAGTATATATATACATATATACTTTTCACAATCTTTGAAATCCTCTGACATGTATAATATACACAGAGTTCCAGTTTATAACTGTATAAAAATATCGTTGCAAGGTGATCTCATATATCTAACCTTGTCTCAACATTTTTCTGAAAATCTTTGTCATTCATAAGACAATCATTAACTGGATATAAGTTGAAAAGATGAAGTTACAAGATACTCCAATATACTTATATCTTTTCCGAATACTACTTGAACCACCACCGTTCAAGGTATAAACAGTTTCGAAAGTTCATCACATAGATGAGACTACAAGATAAGACTTGAATAGATTCAATCCTTGAAATGTTTTTTAAAAGAAATGAAGTTACGAGATACTTCATTTGAGGGAACATCATTATAACCGTTTGACCCTGTCAATGCCTCAGCAATCACCCATCTGTAGCCTTTCGATCGAATGCTCCGGGTAGTGTTGCAGAAATATCCAAACTGGATGATGAACTCATTACGGGAGTTTGCCGAGCCAGGAAGACCACTTACGATGATCAGTCGCAGTAGTACAACCCCACCATTTTCTACATGTAGAGGAGAACCTGTCGGATTTACTTGTCAACCGAACACTGGACTCCTAAGGAATGGACCGTCTTAGCGGAACTTCCAGGCCATTTGGGCCAATATAATAAGGCTGGGCCGGTGTGACGACCTCAATCTCGGGGTTAGGAAATGAGGACTCACACACCTCTAATCTACTTAATTAAATATGTATAAACCCCGATTAACTACTAACATGATCCACAGGATAAAGTATGAGACAAGATTACAACTACCAATCACAGAATATAACTTACAAACCCAAAATATTATTAAATAATCAATATTGATTCCGGCTGGGAACCGACAGATAACCCATTGTATCTTTAAACACCACTTTCTAGGCACGAGCTCACTCATAACATGTACTACCTGCTCTGGCAACTGGAAGCCCTCAACACGGTAGGGACCACCAGGTACGCTCTTACGAGCAGTGCGCCTAAGCCTGGCCATCTTTTTGCTTAACTGCCATGGTTAGATTAAGACAAAACAAGTGAGTAGAAAACTCAGCAAGTAACTATATAGCAGTTCTACAATATCAATTCTCAATATACTTTGAACAAACTAGGGCATTCTATTTTAGCTAATCTAGGTGGCAGATTTCCATATATTTATTTTTTTGTTTTCTTTGAGATAAGGAAAGGGTATCCGAAGAATAGTTGGGCTTTCGAGAAACAAAGCTCGAAGCAGGACAAAAGCTGACATTCATCACAATTTATTATAGGATCAAAATAGATCTTTCGATAGAGGAAAGCAACAGTATGCAAGATATAGAATCATTCATATGATCAACAATTTCAGGGATAGGGTTCTGAGCTTTAAACTCCACAATAACATAATCAACTCTTTTCAAAACAGTATAAACCATTTTCATTTCCAAAAATCAATTTACTGAATAAAAGTTTCAGTTCCCTTTTTTAAATAATCATTTAGAACCCTTGATTGGATCACTTATCTTTCCATTTCATTATATACGGGTGATCAGCCCGTATCGACCTCCATTCCGGTTTTTAAGGTACCATTCGGCATAATTTCAGCCTTAAATTGGACTAGTCCCACTAGCCTCTTACCATGACTAGACTAGTCCCACTAGCCTCTTACGTCTCAATCCAATCCATCTAGAATTCATTTGGAAAACCTTGAGTTGGAAAACAATAGGTTTTCTAAAATTCATTTTATCATTACCAAGCCTTTGAAATCATTCGGACTCTTTCAAGTCGAAACTCATTCTTAATTCATATTTTAAAGAAATAAAGTTCAGGTAGTGAATCAAAGATACGCAAAGAACAATTCTCAAGAATTCTGTATCAAGGATAACAAGGCACTAAATTTGAAGGATCTGAAATAACTTAGGGATCATTAGGGCGATCAAGAGAAACAGGGTATCATTAACAGAGTTATCCAAGATAATTTAAAGGTTCAATATGATTCATGGCATTATAGGAATCTTAAACAAAAAGGCAGATTATCAACGGGTGAAATCAATAGGATTATCAATAACAGGTTATCAAGAACAAAGGGTACTTCAAATCAATATCAGGGTTTCATAAAGCAAGGGTTTTATAGTTTAACAGTTCCATACTCTACATGGTATGAACAATATTTCCTTTATAATCATTTACACAAGTAATCAGAGTTACTTGCCTGAAATTGCTTTCCTGAGGGTTGAACTACTGCCACCTAGTATACTTTTCCCTTTCCTAGCCCGAATGCCCTCACGCTCCGAATCTACAATAAAAACCAAAAATCTTAATTAGATTCCCAACTCTCGTTCCCGAAACGATCTCTCTATACGATAACTCGATTATATTCTTGACTCGCACTATACGAGTATAGCTTATACACATAAGCACATAACACATAACACAATCCTTTCTCGAAGTTTTTATATCCTTATATACCTAGCAATCAAAGCGTACTCGCTTGACCTTGGCTATTTCTCAAATCAAACTAACACGACTCTTTTACGTGTACTAGACCCATTTACAACCAAACATTTACGTGCATACTATCACTTATATCAATCGACTTAATTCCCTTTTCTTTTATTCCTTAATTCGAACCAAAACAACAATCCAATCAAGCAAAATCAAAGATTTTCACATATAACACTCAATCATTCTTTCAATTACCAAAATCAAGTTTTGACCTTTATTTTTTATGGCCTATTCGGCCTTAACACTTATCACAATCAAGAACAAACATGCAAAAATAGATTTTGACATGCAAGGTTATATACCACTTTTATTTCTTGTTTTAATCCCCTATTAAATCATTCCATTCATTAAGTCACCAAACCATGCACTACTTAGTGATTTCAACTTAATCAATCCATCAAATCAACATGCATACACTTAATCACCAAGTTATCCCCTTTTTATCTTGTTTTCATTCGGCAAGAACATAATTTTCAACTCAAAGACTAATTACTAGCATGCACTCATTGATCTCCTTTAAAACTATCATGCAATTGCTTTTAAATCATACAAACTTAGTGTTTACCAAGATTATTTCACCAAATTCAATTTCATTTCTGATTAACTCAAAAATTCGAACCTAAACTTAGCATGCAACAATAATTCATTCCTTATTAATCTAATCACCATCCATCATTACTTTAATCAAGTCTACTCACAACAAACCACTTTAAAGATTCTACCCATTCGGGTTTATCAAGAAAACACACATACAAAGATCAATCTTGACATGCAAAGTCCTATATCACATTCTCAACTTGTTTTAAGCCTTAACTTAGTCATTTAACTCATTTTCATCAAGATTTCCGAAGCACAAAGCCAAACATCACCTAATGACTCAACCTTAATCAAATTATTCAATGCATGCATTCACTTAATCACAAATCAATCTCTTTTAAACCCATTTTCCATTCGGCAAACATTCAAAATTCACAATCCAAGAACCAAACATTGACATGCATCACTAACTCCTCTTTTAAATCAACATGCAACTCTATTTCCTACTAATTAAGCTTAATTCATACCAAGATCAAGTCACAAAATTCAATTTCCCTTTTTATTAGCATAAAGCCGAAGCAAAAACTCACATGCAAATCATCAATTTTGATTTTCTAAGCAACAATCACATGCACACATTCATTTTACAATCAAGGAAATCATTTTACCAATCACATACTCAATTTTCAACAAAAGAAACAAAACCCTTTTTCAAGCTTTCAAGAAACCATAACATGCAACATTAAAATCCAACAATCACATCATGGAAAACCCACCGGCTCTCCTTTGGATTATGGCCGGTGGTGGTCGAACTTGAGAGTGCCCATAACGGGTCTCCTCTTGAGTTTTAAACCATAAAATCACTTGAATCTACTCTTATGATCATATATCAAGAAATTATATTTCCTTGAACATAACCATAGAGATGGAACCATAAACACTTATACAAACACTTACATGCAAGTGAAATTTAAGAAGTATACCGAAAATGGAAGCTATAGATGGTTATATCTTTGAATTTGGATGAGTATTTGTTATTGCATGCAAGAGAGAGAAAAGAGATGGGGAGAGAGCCGAGAGAGAGAGTGTCCGAGAGAGAGAGAAGAGAAAAAGAAGAGAGAAAATAGTGAGTGCTCGGCAAGAAGAAGAAAATGAGGAAGGAAGGGAGTATTTATACTCTACCAAGATTAAGGGCAAAATAGTAATCTAATAACTCCCTTTTTAGTTTGCATTTTCTTTCTCTTTTTACTTAATTGCAATGAAATTCAAAATAAAAATATTTCTCTCTCGGAAAGTCAAGAATTATTGAAAATGACATTTTTAACGCGTAGGCCTCGAAATTAGCTTTTTATCCAATACTCATAATAAGAATTTGAGCGAGAGGTTGATTTTATATGAATTTTGTAAACTCGCTTTAATAAATACCTTTTCCACATAAAATCGATTTAAAAATGCAAAGATCAACAATTAAATTCACTTATCATTTTTAAAAAGTCTCTATGACCTCTACGAAGATAACAGAACAAATCCCATATTTTTATCTATCTCAGATGATTTTATAAAAATGCACGAAGGTTAATTAAACCTTTACTTAAATCACATAATTCCTTTAAAATTAACAAAAATTGACACAGAACATATAATCATGCACACAGTCAAGCAATCACACACATATAGTCACATAACGACTCAGGTCTGATCATAGAATATATCACTCTTAAATCTTTATCCTCTTTTACGCGTACCGGGTCACGTTCAGCCTGACGGCCCGGCGCTCAGCGTTTCGATTACGCTTCTCATTATCATTATCGACTGACACGTCACTTAGGACAAAACACTTTACTGACACATTCATTTCATTCAATCACACATAATTCCCCTTTTATATATTCTTTAACTCTTTAATGGAACGGGTTCCGTTCTACCTGACGGCCCGACAACACAGCTTAACTTCTAAGCTGACTCTTTAAATTGGAACGTTTTTATCCACGCTCCTTAACTCTAGTATATAGATAAGACAAATAATCATCGCTTAATCACATAATCTCATCACATAACACATACTTTACTTTCTTAATTACGACGCAAAATTCTCGGTCGTTACAATCTACCCTCCTTAAAAGGATTCTGTCCCCAGAATCTAATCTAAGCAAATAGATGGGGATACTTTTCTTTCATTTCGCTTTCTAATTCCCAAGTCGATTCCTCGACTAGTGGATTTCTCCACAACACTCTAACTAGAGGTACAACTTTATTTCTAAGCGTCCTTTCTTTTCGATCCAAAATTCGTACTGGTTGTTCCACATAGGACAAATCTGGTTGGATTTCTACTAGGTCCAACTCGATCACATGGCTCGCGTCGGCATTATACTTTTTCAGAAGAGATACAAGAAACACATTGTGCAGATGTTGCATTGGCGGCGGTAGCGCTAATTCATACGCTACTTTCCCAACTTGTCGCAATACTTCAAATGGTCCAATGTACCTTGGACTCAGCTTTCCTTTCTTTCCAAATCGAGTTAAACCTTTCCAAGGAGATATCTTCAACAAGACCTTGTCTCCAGTTTCGAATTGCACATCTTTCCGCTCTTGATTCGCGTACTTTGCTTGTCGGTCTTGAGCTGCAATTAATCTCTTTCGTATCATTTCAACTTTTTCCTTCGTTTGCTGCACTAGCTCGGGGCCAATTAACTTGCGCTCACCAACTTCGTCCCAATAAGTAGGGGATCTACACCTTCTTCCTTACAACGCTTCATAAGGCGGCATGCCAATACTTGCGTGATAACTGTTGTTGTAGGAAAACACAACTAAGGGCAAATGATCGTCCCAATTTCCTTTGAAATCTATTGCGCAGGTTCGCAACATATCCTCAATTGTCTGAATTGTCCTTTCACTTTGTCCGTCTGTCTGCGGATGATATGTTGTACTCATTTTCAATTTCGTTCCCAAATGATCATGGAATTGTCGCCAAAATCTCGAATTAAACCTTGGATCTCTATCAGACACGATAGATACAGGAACTCCATGACGCATCACGATTTCATCCAGATACAATTTGACCAGCTTCTCTAATGAAAACCTTTCGTTTATTGGCAAAAAATGTGCTGACTTTGTCAATCGATCAATTACCACCCAAATCGCATCATGATAAGACTTGGTTTTAGGTAATCCTACCACGAAATCCATCGCGATATGTTCCCATTTCCATTCAGGTATGTCCAGTGGCTGAAGCAATCCACTTGGCCTTTGATGTTCCGCTTTAACTCTTTGGCACGTGTAACATTTGCTTATCCATTCCGCAATTTCCTTTTTCATGTTTGGCCACCAAAAATTTTCTTTCAAATCCTGGTACATCTTTGTACTCCCAGGGTGAATTGAAAATCTCGAGTTATGCGCTTCTTGCAAAATTTTCGTGCTTTAGTTCCACAACATCAGGTATCCAAATACGTGAGTTAACACGGTATATCCCTTTTCCATCCTTTTGAGCTTTAATTTCTTCTCCTGTCAACTTATTCATTTCGCGATTCATCACTTGCTCTTGACAGCATTTAATCTTTTCCAAAATTTCAGGTTGAAACCGTATTGCATAAATGGCTTCACCTCCACATTCTGGAGTTTGCACCACTATTTCCATCTTTTCAAAGTCCTTGATTAATTCTTCTGATGACGTTAACATATTCAACTTTTCCTTTCGACTGAAAGCATCAGCTACCACATTTGCCTTTCCAGGATGATAGTTTATCGCACAATCATAATCTTTGATCAATTCCAACCACCTTCTTTGTCGCATATTTAGTTCTTTCTGAGTAAAGATATACTTTAAGCTCTTATGGTCCGTATAAATCTCGCACTTTTCCCCGTACAAATAATGCCTCCAAATCTTAAGGGCAAATACAATTGCTGCCAATTCCAAATTGTGCATTGGATACTTTTGCTCATGCGGTTTGAGTTGCCTTGACGCGTATGCTATTACCTTCCCGTGTTGCATTAACATGCATCCAAGTCCTTTATAGGAAGCATCACTGAATATCACAAATTCACCTTTATCATCTGGTAATACCAACACAGGGGCGGTTACCAACCTCTTCTTTAATTCTTGAAAACTTTCCTCACACTTTTCTGTCTAAATGAACTTCTCATTCTTTCTCGTCAATTTTGTCAATGGAACGGCAATCTTTGAGAAATCTTGCACAAATCTTCTATAGTATCCGGCTAATCCCAGAAAACTTCTGACTTCCGTCGAAGTTTTGGGCCTTTCCCAATTCATTACAGCTTCTATCTTGGCTGGATCCACTTTAATTCCTTCTTTATTAACTACATGACCAAGAAATTGCACTTCTTTTAGCCAAAATTCACACTTTGAAAATTTTGCATACAGCTTCTCTTTTCGCAGAATTTCCAAGGAAATCCTCGAATGCTCCTTATGATCTTCCTCCGTTTTGGAATAAATCAGTATATCGTCGATAAACACAATCACGAACTTGTCCAAATACTGCTTGAACACTCTGTTCATAAGATCCATAAATGCAGCTGGCGCATTCGTCAAGCCAAATGCCATCACCAAAAACTCATAATGTCCGTATCTTGTTCGGAACGCTGTCTTGGGTATATCTTCCGCTTTGATCTTTAGTTGATGATACCCAGATCTTAAATCAATCTTTGAAAAGCACGAAGCTCCTTTTAATTGGTCAAACAAGTCATCGATCCGCGGTAGAGGGTACTTATTCTTGATTGTCAACTTATTCAGTTCACGGTAATCGATACACAATCACATACTTCCATCCTTCTTCTTTACAAACAACACCGGTGCGCCCCATGGGGATACACTCGGTCGGATTACTCCTTTGTCCAACAACTCTTACAACTGAGCTGCCAATTCCTTCATTTCAACCGGCGTCATGCGATAGGGAGCTTTCGACACTGGTTCCGTACTAGGAGCCAATTCAATCGTAAACTCGATCTCTCTGTCTGGAGGTAGTCCAGGCAATTCATCAGGAAACACATCCGGAAAATCTCTTACTACCGGAATATCGTCGATCTTTACAGATTCTTTCTCCACGTCCACGACATGAGCCAAATAAACCTCACATCCTTGACGCATTAATCTTCTCGCCTCAATAACCGTTAAAAATTTCTTTTCTTGCCTCCTTCCTTTAAATATCACTTCCTCACCATCCTTGGTTTTTAACTTCACTTTCTTACTTTTACACTCTATTTGCGCCTCATGATTTGACAACCAATCCATTCCTAGAATAACCTCAAATTCTCCTAACTTAAAAGGAATTAAGTCAGCAGAAAAGTGTCAACCTTCTATAGACATATCACAGCCAGGACAAAACTTATTAACAAGAACTTTCTCTTGATTGGCTACCTCTATAATCAAATTAGGCTCTAGAGGGTACGCAACACAATTTAACTTATCAAGAATGCTTTCAGAAATAAAAGATCTGGTTGCTCCAGAATCCATCAAAACGTTTACTTCTACTGAGTTTATAACAAGCATACCTGCTACCACATCCACATCTTGCACCACATCTTTCATTGATATGTTAAAGGTCCTAGCTCTGGGTTGAGCTGATGGTGCTGGGAGAGACGGCGGTCCAGCAATTCTGAGAATATTAGCCTTCTGCACAGGCTCCTTGCAATTTCTAGCCATATGGCCTACCTTGCCACACTTGAAACAAGCCAAATCAGGCTTCCTTATTTCATTTGAACATTCCGAAGAATAATGCCCCTTCTGGTTGCACTTAAAACATGTTATATCCAGCTTATTACACCTCCCCGGGTGTCTCTTTCCACAGTTCCTGCATTCTTGCATCTGGGGTCTGCTTTCCTTTCCCGGTTGTCCAGTTTTCTGGAAATGGTTCTTCTGAGTTCCATTCCCGGGTCTAAACTTCTGAAACTTTTTGTTCTGACCTCCACCATTCTTTCCAAACTTTCCTCTGAACTTTGAACTTCCTTGTTCTTGCTCAGAGCTTTCAAACTTCCTCTTTCTTCCTTCATTTTCTCTTCGAGCAGCTTCCCGCTCACCTTCCACTATCATTGCCTTCTGAACCAAAGCAGCATAGTTCTTGATCTACAACATTGCTATTTGACTCCTAATCCATGGCTTAAGTCCCTGCTGGAACCTCTTAGCCTTCTTTGCTTCAGTATTCACGTACTCTGGCACGAACCTTGCAAACTCCGAAAACTTCACCTCATATTCTGCTACCGACATTTCCACCTGTCTAAGATCCAAAAATTTCATCTCCAACTGATCTTGCATATAACTTGGCAAATATTTTTCCAGAAACATCTCAGTGAACTTCTCCCAAGATAAGTCTTTGCCTTCCAACAACGCCTTAGAAGACCCCCACCAGAAACTTGCTTCATCTCTCAAATAATAACTGGCGTACTGAGCTTTCTTATCGTCCTTAACTTCGGCTAGCTCAAAGGCTTTTTCCATCTCTCTCAACCACGACTGTGCTTTAATCGAATCTGGCAAACCTAAGAACTCTGGAGGGTGAACAGATTGAAAGTGCTTGAAATTTCCAACTTTTGGGGCCACAGGTTGTTGCAAAAGCTGAGCAAGTCTGCTCATCAAAGTGGTTTCTGGGTTTATTTCTGGGTCTTGGGTGGGAATTTCTTCTTCTTGGTGATCTGGTGAGTTGGCCATTTCTTACAAACCTGATTGAGCAATTATTTAGCAATATGATGGCACGGCATATATAACAACAATTTTTTTTTATGAAATCTCTTTTGTGGGTTTTAAGTTTTACCCAATTTGCACATGCAATCCTATTACTACATAATTCTCATATCAGTGTTGTTTTATCATGGCACGGAATAGGGTTTTACGATCTTTAGACATGGTTGTACGAAAACATAGCTGTATTTAAAACATGGCATTGAGAACAGTTTATAAGATAAACAAGGTGCACAAAGGAAAGCAAGATAATAGATTTATTTAAATCAAGGGTTACATATGAAATATTCTGGATTTTAAGGTTCTGAAACAAGGTACAATAAATAGCAGGGTTAAACAGAGGAAAAACTGGAAAACATCCCCCTATCTACCCCTAACTTCCAACTACTACTACTACTGCACTGGTCTGAAATACAACAAGATAAATGAAAAAGGGATCCCGGCATCTGACCAAGTATCCCAAAGCCTACCGGCGCTGAAAACAACAATAACAATCTACGGGCTCAACCAACAGTCCCGCCTAATCATCTAGGATCTCTCTCAACATAACCAACATCCAGTGAATGATCTTATGCAGCCTCCGGGCCTCAGCATCAGCATCACTAGTGGATGGTCCCTCATCCAATCTTTTCCTGGCAACCTGCTCCACCATCTTCACTCGAACTCGCCACTCATCATCCATAACAGAAGCACTCTGCCTAGACTCTCTGGCTAGTCTATACACCAAAGCTCCCAACTCAGGAATGCGGGAGTACACAAAGTCTCGGTCCTGGGCTAACTTGCCACCAATACTGACAGGAACAGTCTTAGGCATCTCCGACTCTGGCTCAGGGGCAGGGGTCTCTGAATCAGGCTTCAAGGGTGAAATCTGCATAGGGATCTCACTACTCTCAGAAGGGTCCTCCTCTGGGTCTGAACTAACATATACAGGCTCCTCTGGAGAGGGGGGAATAGGGTCCACAGGGGTACCAGTCAAGCTAATCTCTGAGTCTGAGTCACTACCACTACTAGGATCCTGAGAGAAAACATAAAACAGCAACCAAGAAACAATGTTAGGGTCAAATAAAGCTTCCAGCTAACTCACACCCTAACTCTAGTTTCTGCTTTACCAATCAAACACTTTCCTTAGACTATACCTAATAGTCTAACTCAACTCTACATGAGTCGAACTCTCTCGCGATATAGATATATTCCCAAAATACCCCTTCTTAAAAAAACCTAACTTGTCTCAGGGACTAGATCCTGTAGCTCTCATACCAACTTGTGACGACCTCAATCTCGGGGTTAGGAAATGAGGACTCACACACCTCTAATCTACTAATTAAATATGCATAAACCCCGATTAACTACTAACAGGATAAAGTATGAGACAAGATTAAACTACCAATCACAGAATATAACTTACAAACCCAAAATATTATTAAATAATCAATATCGATTCCGGCTGGGAACCGACAGATAACCCATTATATCTTTAAACACCATTTTCTAGGCGCGAGCTCACTCATAACCTGTACTACCTGCTCTGGCAACTGGAAGCCCTCAACACGGTAGGGACCACCAGGTACGCTCTTACGAGCAGAGCGCCTAAGCCTGGCCATCTTCTTGCTTAACTGTCATGGTTAGATTAAGACAAAACAAGTGAGTAGAAAACTCAGCAAGTAACTATATAGCAGTTCTATAATATCAATTCTCAATATACTTTGAACAAACTAGGGCATTCTATTTTAGCTAATCTAGGTGGCAGATTTCCATATATTTATTTTTTTGTTTTCTTTGAGATAAGGAAATGGTATCCGAAGAATAGTTGGGCTTTCAAGAAACAAAGCTCGAAGCAGGACAAAAGCCGACATTCATCACAATTTATTATAGGATCAAAATAGATCTTTCGATAGAGGAAAGCAACAGTATGCAAGATATAGAATCATTCATATGATCAACAATTTCAGGGATAGGGTTCTGAGCTTTAAACTCCACAATAACATAATCAACTCTTTTCAAAACAGTATAAACCATTTTCATTTCCAAAAATCAATTTACTGAATAAAAGTTTCAGTTCCCTTTTTTGAATAATCATTTAGAACCCTTGATTGGATCACTTATCTTTCCATTTCATTATATACGGGTGATCAGCCCGTATCGACCTCCATTCCGGTCTTTAAGGTACCATTCGGCATAATTTCAGCCTTAAATTGGACTAGTCCCACTAGCCTCTTACCATGACTGGACTAGTCCCACTAGCCTCTTACGTCTCAATCCAATCCATCAGGAATTCATTTGGAAAACCTTGAGTTGGAAAATAATAGGTTTTCTAAAATTCATTTTATCATTACCAAGCATTTGAAATCATTCGGACTCTTTCAAGTCGAAACTCATTCTTAATTCAGATTTTAAAGAAACAAAGTTCAGGGAGTGAATCAAAGATACGCAAAGAACAATTCTCAAGAATTCTGTATCAAGGATAACAAGGCACTAAATTTGAAGGATCAAAAATAACTTAGGGATCATTAGGGCGATCAAGAGAAACAGGGTATCATTAACAGAGTTATCCAAGATAATTTAAAGGTTCAATATGATTCATGGCATTATAGGAATCTTAACCAGAAAGGAAGATTATCAACGGGTGAAATCAATAGGATTATCAATAACAGGTTATCAAGAACAAAGGGTACTTCAAATCAATATCAGGGTTTCATAAAGCAATGGTTTTATACTTTAACAGTTCCATACTCTACATGGTATGAACAATATTTCCTTTATAATCATTTACACAAGTAATCAGAGTTACTTGCCTGAAATTGCTTTCCTGAGGGTTGAACTACTGCCACCTAGTATACTTTTCTCTTTCCTAGCCTGAATGCCCTCACGCTCCGAATCTACAATGAAAACCAAAAATCTTAATTAGATTCCCAACTCTCGTTCCCGGAACGATCTCTCTATACGATAACTCGATTATATTCTTGACTCGAACTATACGAGTATAGCTTATACACATAAGCACATAACACATAACACAATCCTTTCTCGAAGTTTTTATATCCTTATATACCTAGCAATCAAAGCGTACTCGCTTTACCTTGGCTATTTCTCAAATCAAACTAACACGACTCTTTTACAAGTACTAGACCCATTTACAACCAAACATTTACGTGCATACTATCACTTATATCAATCGACTTAATTCCCTTTTCTTTTATTCCTTAATTCAAACCAAAACAACAATCCAATCAAGCAAAATCAAAGATTTTCACATAAAACACTCAATCATTCTTTCAATTACCAAAATCAAGTTTTGACCTTTATTTCTTATGGCCTATTCGGCCTTAACACTTATCACAATCAAGAATCAAACATGCAAAAATAGATTTTGACATGCAAGGTTATATACCACATTTCTTTCTTGTTTTAATCCCCTATTAAATCATTCCATTCATTAAGTCACCAAACCATGCACTACTTAGTGATTTCAACTTAATCAATCCATAAAATCAACATGCATACACTTAATCACCAAGTTATCCCCTTTTTATCTTGTTTTCATTCGGCAAGAACATAATTTTCAACTCAAAGACTAATTACTAGCATGCACTCATTGATCTCCTTTAAAACTATCATGCAATTGCTTTTAAATCATACAAACTTAGTGTTTACCAAGATTATCTCACCAAATTCAATTTCCTTTCTTATTAACTCAAAAATTCGAACCTAAACTTAGCATACAACAATAATTCATTCCTTATTAATCTAATCACCATCCATCATTACTTTAATCAATTCTACTCACAACAAACCACTTTAAAGATTCAACCCATTCGGGTTTATCAAGAAAACACACATACAAAGATCAATCTTGACATGCAAAGTCCTATATCACATTTTCAACTTGTTTTAAGCCTTAACTTAGTCATTTAACTCATTTTCATCAAGATTTCTGAAGCACAAAGCCAAACATCACCTAATGACTCAACCTTAATCAAATTATTTAATGCATGCATTCACTTAATCACAAATCAATCTCTTTTAAACCCATTTTCCATTTGGCAAACATTCAAAATTCACAATCCAAGAACCAAACATTGACATGCATCACTAAATCCTCTTTTAAATCAACATACAACTCTATTTCCTACTAATTAAGCTTAGTTCATACCAAGATCAAGTCACAAAATTCAATTTCCCTTTTTATTAGCATAAAGCCGAAGCAAAAACTCACATGCAAATCATCAATTTTGATTTTCTAAGCAACAATCACATGCACACATTCATTTTACAATCAAGGAAATCATTTTACAAATCACATACTAAATTTTCAACAAAAGAAACAAAACCCTTTTTCAAGCTTTCAGGAAACCATAACATGCAACATTAAAATCCAACAATCACATCATGGAAAACCCACCGGCTCTCCTTTGGATCATGGCCGGTGGTGGTCGAACTTGAGAGTGCCCATAACGGGTCTCCTCTTAAGTTTTAAACCATAAAATCACTTGAATCTACTCTTATGATCATATATCAAGAAATTATATTTCCTTGAACATAACCATAGAGATGGAACCATAAACACTTATACAAACACTTACATGCAAGTGAAATCTAAGAAGTATACCGAAAATGGAAGCTATAGATGGTTATATCTTTGAATTTGGATGAGTATTTATTATTGCATGCAAGAGAGAGAAAAGAGATGGGGAGAGAGCCGAGAGAGAGAGTGTCTGAGAGAGAGAGAAGAGAAAAAGAAGAGAGAAAAGAGTGAGTGCTCGGCAAGAAGAAGAAAATGAGGAAGGAAGGGAGTATTTATACTCTACCAAGATTAAGGGCAAAATAGTAATCTAATAACTCCCTTTTTAGTTTGCATTTTCTTTCTCTTTTTACTTAATTGCAACGAAATTCAAAATAAAAATATTTCTCTCTCGGAAAGTCAAGAATTATTGAAAATGACATTTTTAACGCGTAGGCCTCGAAATTAACTTTTTATCCAATACTCATAATAAGAATTTGAGCGAGCGGTTGATTTTATATGAATTTCGCAAACTCACTTTAATAAATACCTTTTCCACATAAAATCGATTTAAAAATGCAAAGATCAACAATTAAATTCACTTATCATTTTTAAAAAAGTCTCTAAGACCTCTACGAAGATAACAGAACAAATCCCATGTTTTTATCCATATCAGATGATTTTATAAAAATGCACGAAGGTTAATTAAACCTTTACTTAAATCACATAATTCCTTTAAAATTAACAAAAATTGACACAGAACATATAATCATGCACACAGTCAAGCAATCACACGCATATAGTCACATAACGACTCAGGTCTGATCATAGAATATATCACTCTTAAATCTTTATCCTCTTTTACGCGTACCGGGTCACGTTCAGCCTGACGACCCGACGCTCAGCGTTTCGATTACGCTTCTCATTATCATTATCGACTGACACGTCACTTAGGACAAAACACTTTACTGACACATTCATTTCATTCAATCACACATAATTCCCCTTTTATATATTCTTTAACTCTTTAATGGAACGGGTTCCGTTCTACCTGACGGCCCGACAACACAGCTTAACTTTTAAGCTGACTCTTTAAATTGGAACGTTTTTATCCACGCTCCTTAACTCTAGTATATAGATAAGACAAATAATCACCGCTTAATCACATAATCTCATCACATAACACATACTTTACTTTCTTAATTACGACGCAAAATTCTCGGTCATTACAGCCGGCGCCACTCGACCACTTACGCCACTCCTAGTTCAGATGAAATCCATGACTCTCAAACGTAAAGCTCGTCTCCCCTTTCCCCAAGTAGGAACTTTTTGATACGACTCCACCAAGAAGTCGCATCTAATTGGAAAGAAAAACTCACCGATATTTTCCAGGCGATGCCTGTTAATGGATTAACTTGTTCCAAGAATTTTACTTCCCGAGTGTTGGGTAAGTAATCAAAAACTCTTTTATCAGAATAGCAACCTTGTTGCGAATATAAAATACACCACAGAGCCGGATCCCTCAGGTTTTGAGAGAGTATTTAAATCCCCTTCGAAAGGAGGATCTTAAATATAAAAATGAGTTTTGGGATCCGCCCTAACCTTTAAAATCATTTTGAAGACTCGAAAACATTTTTAAGAATGTTTGGAGTGATGCTGATTTAATAAAATAAATCAGTCCCAATATATTAGAAAATATCTGAATATTATTATTTAAATAATATTCCCATAAAGAATAATCTTTATAAAAATAATTGAGATAGAAGTTTTAAAACTTATACTTGAAATGAATATTAAATAACCAAAGATATACTTATACGAAAGTACTATCTTTATTTGAATAATCAAAAGTGAGTTTGATTATCGAAACATTATTATTTAATAAAATAAAGAATATTATTTAGTAAATAAGCGGAGTCATAAGTCCTCGAATGAATATTCAAATAATAATATTCATTAAATAAAATAAACGGAGTCATATGTCCTCGAATGAATATTGAAAATAATATTCATTATAAAATAAACGGAGTCATAAGCCCACGAATGAATATTTAAAATAATATTCATTAATAAAATAAAGTTATCGAATAAACCTTATTAGATTCATAGTTTTGAAAACTATATCTATATATATATATATATATATATAAATATATATATAATATACTCGGGAACATCGACTCCCGGTTTTAGAAAATATTCACCTTTGGGTCCCTTATACTAAGGGTATACGCAACTACTGCTTATCTCTAGCATAGGTATTATGCAACTTATAAGCAATTGAATCAACAATATATATCAAGATTACGAAACAGACATGCATATATACCATATCACATGCTCCAATATATCGCAAGATTTGCTAATTAACCACCATGCATCTATCACAAGATAATGCATATACATATGTATACATCACAACAACAGTATAACGGGTAGAAAACTTGCCTGAGCGACTGGGGGTGGTAAAAGTCCTGGGATGAGTCTGGTAACCTATAAACCACATATAAGTTGGAATTAAACCAAAGTCGCTTAAGAATCTATACTTTAACCAATTAGACTCTAACGCTCGCTTTGCGCTTAATGATTCTCTTAAGTCGCTCGAGTACCCTCGGCTCCACCATTTTTAATAAATTAACCATTAAGAGTTTTAAGGAGATTCTTTCGCGAGTGCCTTAAAAACTGCCTAATACACTTTACATAAATGATTCATACTCCAATTAGTCCTTTAAGGTCTTTAACCTATGTTTCAAAGTAAGGCGAGCGGTAATGGTTCGTTCGCGAAACGCCGTTACTTAAAACGGTCGTTTCTCCTAAACCGTACATCGGATTCAAACGAACCACATATCAAAACGAAGCTCGTAACATGAACTATCTAATCATGGCAATGGTGAAAACCTAACAGTGAGTCCTCGGGTCCTTATTTTTAAGAACAAAATAGTCTAAAGTAAATCGGACATTACGACGGTTATGTTTACGCGATTACCAATTTTTATCCTACTCTAAATCAACCACCAATCAACCACAATTCAACCATACAACCAAACTCCATACTTACAATGCTACAACAGCCCCAACAACTCAATATTTCCAAATTTATACTACTTCCCATCATGAACTAAAAGCTTTACTTAAGTTCTTTAACTAATCAACAAGATTTACAACTCCAAACACATCACAAAACCAACACATCTCTAAATACTCAATAATCAATCTTCTCATGAACCATACTAAACACAAAAGCTCTAAATATACAAAAGTAGGGCTAGGGTTTGAGATTATACCTTCCTTGGTGAGTAGGAGTAACTAATTAGCTTGGAATCACCCTTGAAAGTCCTTACCCAAGCTTAATCTAAACAAAAACTCAAGAACAAAATTTTAAGTTCTTGAAAAACACTATTCACCCTCTTCTTCCATGAATTTTAGGAAGAGATTGTGAAGGAATTTTAAGCTTAAACTTATAGGATAGCTATATCTATGCATAAGGAATCTTAGATAATTACCTCACTAATTAATGAAGCTTGGAACTTGGATTTTGGTTTTTCTTTTCTTGAAAGAATGAAAGGGCCGAGAGCTTTTAGCTTGAAATGGGAAGTCAACTTGTGTTTTTGGTGTTATGATTTGTTTGTTGGTTGTTTTTGCTTTTGTTTTAATTATTTACCTTTTAACCATGGTGATTTTTGTGTGGCTTGAAATCAACCACACTTCCTTCCCTTTTTGGTCATGCTTAGGTCATCAATCCTATGTCATCTTCCCATGCTTGTCCTCTTATTATTGGTTTGATGACATCATCATCACTAACCTCTTTGATTAGCTCCTAATTACTTGGCTAATGACCGCTGATCTGTTATACGGTTCGCTTAACTTTCGTTCTCGTTTATCGTTTGAGGGATCATACTCGGGATCTTATTACTTGGGTTTCCTTAACCTTTCTCAATACAATATATTCCTTTTATGATCCTCTCTTATAATCCTTGAATTTAAATCCTTTTTATCCTGTTACCTTATATTCAATTCTTTCGGTATCTGGTGGATTTTCGGAAAAATCAAAGTGTTCGAATTTGGATTCTGACGATCTTTACATACACTTATATACCATACAGAGTACTAATAAGATCTCAGAATAACAATAAAAGAACCCCTACATAGTGTGGCATGAAAAGTTTTCTTATTCAGCATAATCGGCAAAAACACTATTCATAAGGGTTACAAAAAGGTTCAAAATTTTGGGGCTATTACAAGCTATGTCTCTTGCTTCTCTGGCTTTCAATCAAACAGTCATGAAATCAGATAACAATTGGCTTTTCTTTGGATCTAATGGTTTGACATTCTTCCATAGGAGTTTCTTTTTATCAGCAACTTTCATCTTGTCTAAATCAACTTGAGCACTGTGAGAGGTTGATTTCTTGATGACATGATCAGGATTTGATGTTTCTTCTGTTGCTTGCTGTTTCTCACTCTGAACAACTTGAGCTTTGTCAGAGGTTGTCTTGAGGTTGTCTTGGATTCTTCAGTTATCTTCCTTCTTTTCAGAGTTTTAACATCTTCATCTTCAACAAGAGTATCATTATGAACTTGAACCATTTTGCACACTGGTTTCATAAGGATTTGAGGAATTTTAATCTCCTGTGGCTTTGCTGGTTCATCAACTTTTCCTTTCCTTTTATCTTTAGGATCAATCTGTGATCTTGTCATGGGCTTTAAAGCCTCAGAATTTGACTTTTCCTTGATCACAATGCCTTTTACCTTAGGCCTTGGAGGTTTCTTAGCATCAGAAGCTTTAGACTTTAGATTTGTCTTCTCAGCTGCAAATCTTGCTTCTTCCTCCTTGAGAGTTTCCAAATCCATTCCAGGATTATGTTTCAGAAATAATCTTCTAGCAATCTCTTCATCAAGTGTCTGAATCTTGGGATCCTTATAGTAGATAGTAGTCTGCTTTCCCTTGAGCTTCAGAGTTTGCAGAAACTTCTGAGAGTCTTGACTTCCACCTTGAATCAGAACATCAGGCTTTGTCATCAGAAGTTGATATCAGATTTTGATTATCAGCACTTGCTATCATATTTTGAGTTTGAGCAGCTTCAGAACTTGTCTTCTTTTGAATAGAAAATTTGTTTGCATCAGTAATTAGTTTCCTAAAAGAAACCTTGTTGCTTTGCCCTTGACCTTGACCCTTGTTAGGGTTTCCCTGGTCATCTTCATTATTATCCCTTTTCTTCAGTATCTGACTGGTTGAGCATTTGGACTTAACTACCTTCTCCCCCTTTTTAGCATCATCAGGTAGTAGGAGAGAGAGAGAGAGAGAGAAGAAGTTCTACTGAAGATTGAATTTCATCCAGTAGAGCTTTTTGAGAAGCTTGATTCTGCAAGACCTCAGTAATTTGGGCATGTTGCTTCTCCTGAACCTTCTCAATTGCTTCAACTTTTTCATGTATAGGTCTGATAAGTCTTGACTTGTCTAATTTGAGAGTCATATCTAGCTTTTCAGCTGACTCCAGAAGTTTATCAACCTTGGCATGAGTTTGAGAGTGTAGACCTTGAAGATTTTTAGTAGATAGAGCTGTGACTTTGAGTTGAGTCTTGAAATCAGAACTTGTCATCAGCTCAGCAGCCTTTTCAATATGGTATGTCAGTACTTTGGAGCTAGGAATGAAATCAGTTTCATTCCACTTCGTGGTCCACTCCACACCTCTGTGAGTATCTTCCCAAGGAATAGGAGTAGCTTGCTCAACAAATTTCTCAATAAGTGCCTCCTTTCTAGAATGGGAGTTGGAGTATCAACAGAAACACTGTCTCCGGAACTTGAAGAAGACTCATTATCCTCTGATAACACAAGTGTGTGTGAGGCTATAGGATATTCTGGAACAACTTCATCTAAATTTTGAGCATCAGAATTTATCTCCAGAATTGGTGTTGTTGGTGTAGATGGTAGCTCAGCATTTAAGATTAGAGAATTAACTATAGATGGCTGAGCTGCTGTTGGAGCTTCCAGATAAAGAACAGTTGGAATGTGCAGCCTACGGATGTCATTTTCAGGACTTAATCCTGAATCTTCAATTGTTGTTGCTTTGACTGGAGAGACAGGAGGTGTGATCACTGTTTCATGAACAGTGTCTTCAGCCTGTGTTGGAGGTGGCAAAGATTCAATCAAAATTGGCTTTGAGATCAGAGATTCCTGATCCCCTTCCTCAGCTTCTTCAATGTCCTCAGATGGAGGCTTAGCCATGTGTCTTCCTGCCCTCATTTTCTTTAATCTCCTTGATAGTGAAGGAGTTTCCTGTGCAGCATCAAAACTTACTGGTCTTTTCCTCTTCAAATTTCCAGAACCCTCAGCTTCAGATTTTATCTGATGGGTTGACCCTTCACCTTCTTTTTCTTTCTGAAAAACCACATTTTCAGCTTCCAATGTAACAGGTTCTGAGGCATGACCCTGTGCTTCTTCATCATCTGATCCATCCCTTAGAATTATCCTTCATCTCTTTGGTGGAGATTTAGGAACAGATTTTGATCTGTTAGGCTTTGAGGATGAAGGTCTGATGGTAGGTGCTGATGGTTGTTGTTGTGAGGATTGAGCAGGTTGGAAGTATGTTCTGATGGTAGGTTGAGTTGGTTGAGGTTGAGAGGTGGTTGGTTGTGTAGGTGCTGATGGAGGTTGGGATGGTTGGACATCAGGATATATAAAGGTATAGGTGTTTGGGTCAGAGTTTACCAAAAACTGTTTGACTGATTATGGAATTTGGAGGGGTCTTAGAAAAGTTTTCTTATTATCAGTAGATAATATGTCAGTAAAAGCTCTTTTAGCAAGTTTAAATGGTTCAGTTAACTCACTTGCTAGTTGGGGTGCATCAGAGCAACAGAAACTGTATATAAGCTGACAGAATCTAGCAAAATAGACTGTATTTCTATCTTCTGTCATCCTATCACCTATGAATCCTAAAACAACATTTGCATAATCAAAATGTGTTTGATTCAAGATAGCATACCCGATTTGCTGACTCGATATGGGTATAGCATCAAAATTGGAGCACTTGTTGGCAAAGGCCTTTGTGATGTAGTCAAAGAAGAAACTCCATTCCCTCCTAATGTGAGGTCTCTTCAATTGACCCAGCTTTGCCAAAGACTTCTCATAACCCATGTTGGCCATCATCTGTTGAAGAGCGGGCTCCTCAACTGTTGAACTGTAAACACAGTTTTCTGGCAAATGTAAAGCCTGTCTAACTGTAGCCAAAGTCACCACATGATCATCCTCCCCTGTTGTGAAGATAATACTAGGGGACTCATGTGCACCACCATCATCATACACACCACTCCTCCAGAATTCCAGCACTTGAGTTCCTGAGATTGCTTCGGGTTGGGTCAGTGCATAGCCTATTTCACTTCGAGACAAAAAGTCTTGGATGAAGTGAAGTTCTGATGGGGCTTCATCCTTGCTGAGAATAGCTAAGTAGTTGTTAGGAACAAACTTAGATCCATTGAAACCAATGTCTTTTGGTGCCATTTCTGTAAGAAATAAGTGAGAAAATAGAGTGTACACAAGGTGTTTGATAAAAGGCCTGTAAGAAAATAGCTTCAAAGAATATTAGAGAGAGAGAGAATAAGAGAGATTAAGAATAAGAAAAGTAGGTAAAATATTGTAAAATCTTTTAACTCTCATATATATACTCTCTCCACTCAACAGCTCTTTTTGGAAGTAAAACATACCCTTTACACCTGTCAGCCAGTATATAGTTAAAGCAGTAGTTAGTGGGCACGAGAAATAAGCAGTAATTAATGTGCACATGCAGTGTTTCAAAATAAACACGTTTCCCACTAACCAAATGATTATGACTGTTTTTATCTCACTTAAATATATTCTGATAGAATATGACCGTTCAGTATTACCACAAATAAGTCAAGTAAATAAATAATGCCACGTAAGCATCAGAGTTTCCATCAGGATTTAATATCAGAACTTGACTATTATCAGATTTTAACGGTCATCATAACATGGCTTCTGTACTCATAAAGTGAATGTTTGTTTCTGTGATTCTTCATATAAATACTGACTTGTTTCTTCAGAGTTTAAGCATCAGAACTTGTCCTCGGAATTTATGCAAATGACACTTAACTATTTATTTAAAACAACTTAATCACCACAATAATTTTCATTATTCATATGGAGTGAGAGTGTGTGCATTTAGCGAAATATCAGATAAAAATTAAAGTCTGATAAACTTCAGTACATCTTAGAAGTAAGGCATAACTAAGAAAAGTGCTTAAAATCTGTCATTAATTATGAAGTCTACTATAGAACAAATTTATGCAAGAGTTCACCTCAACTGTTTGTGCTCATTTTATGCATCTTTTGAAATTCCTTTTTACAGTGGCTTCTCAGTGTAAGTGAGTCACAACTGCTATCAGAATTTATGCTATTATCAGAGTATTTCTCCAATAATCAGAGAATATGAAAAGTCACAAAAAAAAAATTATTTGCTTTTCTAATGCATATAACTTAATACCAGCAATGCATTTGGATCTTCCCTTCCACATATTTACTCTAGATCTCAAAGGAGTACCTGACTTCAATTTTCTTTTCTTTTCTTCAGATAAGTGAGGCTTATCAAGCATGTGGTTCATCCTTAAGATTTACTGACATCAGAATTTGACAGATAAGAAGCAAGAATCTAGTTTGTGACTTAGTAATAAGATACACAAAGTAAATTTGACTAAGCTCAAAATCAGAATGTGCTTGTGTTAATAAATTTCCACATAAACAACTAATTCAAACATGGGATTTCTAGTATGTTAAAGACTACTAGGTCAGCATCTAGCACAGTAATCCTCATTGGATTGAATAGTCACAGAACATTCAAAATACTATCAGAGTATATAGATACTTATCAGATAACAATCAGTATTTAATGTATTACAGTTTAAGCACAGATTACATAGAGATAAGACAATCTGTAAACACTGATCATAAATTCTGATGCATGAGAACAAAAACTAAGCAGATTTTGAGAAAGAACCTGAAACCATTCCAAGTTCATTTACCAGTCTTGTAAAAGTAGCATCACATAGTGGTTTTATGAAGATATCTGCTAGTTGTTGATCTGTTGGAAAAAAATGCAATTCCACTGTACCTTCCATCACATGTTCCCTTATGAAATGGTACCTAATGCTGATGTGCTTTGTCATTGAGTGTTGAACTGGATTACCTGTCATAGCAATAGCACTTTGATTATCACAGTAAATAGGTATTTTAGAAAATTCTAACCCATAGTCCAGTAACTGATTCTTCATCCAAAGACATAACATCTTCCTACAGCAATATATTCTGCTTCTGCAGTTGATGTGGAAATTGATTTTTGTTTCTTGCTAAACCAAGAAACCAATCTGCCTCCAAGAAATTGGCAGCTTCCACTTGTGCTTTTCCTGTCTATTTTGCATCCTGCAAAATCTGCATCTGAGTAACCTATTAGCTTAAAATCTGATTCTCTAGGATACCACAATCCTAGATCAGTTGTACCCTTGAGGTACTTGAAAATATTTTCACAGCTATCAGATGAGGTTCTCTTGGATCAGCCTGAAATCTTGCACAAAGACAGGTAGCATACATGAAATCAGCTCTACTTGCAGTTAAATATAGTAAAGAGCCAATCATACCTCTGTAGTTAGTAATATCTACTGATGATCCCGTATCTTTATCTAACTTGGTTGCAGTGGCCAAGGGAGTGGATGCAGTTGAACAGTCTTGCATTCCAAATTTCTTTAGTAAATTTCTGGTGTACTTGGATTGATTTATGAAAGTACCTTCTTCATTTTGCTTGACTTGAAGTCCCAGAAAATAGCTAAGTTCTCCCATCATAATCATTTGATATCTTAACTGCATTAGCTTTGCAAACCTTTCACAGAGTTTGGCATTAGTAGAACCAAATATGATATCATCAACATATATCTGTACCAAAAGTAAGCCATTTCCATGGTTCAGGTAGAACAATGTTTTATCAATTGTGCCTCTGTTAAATCCACTTTCCAGAAGAAATTGAGCTAAAGTCCCATACCATGCTCTTGGAGCTTGCTTAAGGCCATAAAGTGCTTTATCAAGTTTGTAGACATGATTAGAAAATTTTGGATCTACAAATCCTGGAGGTTGTTCAATATATGCCTCTTCTTCCAATTCTCCATTAAGAAAAGCGCTTTTCACATCCATTTGAAAGACTTGAAACTTTTTGTGAGCAGCATAAGCCAAAAAGATTCTTATGGCTTCCAATCTAGCAACTGGTGCAAATGTTTCATCATAATCAATACCCTCCTGTTGAGAGTAGCATTTAGCAACCAGTCTTGCTTTATTTCTTGTAATTATGCCATCACTGTCAGTTTTGTTTCTGAACACCCATTTTGTGCCAACAATTGATTTTTTTTGGTCTTGGCACTAGGGTCCAGACTTTATTTCTTTCAAATTCATTTAACTCTTCCTGCATTGCTTGAACCCAATCAGCATCTTGAAGAGCTTCTTCCACTTTCTTTGGTTTAGTCTGAGACAAAAAGGAATGATAGAGACATTCATTTGATGTTGCAGTTCTAGTTCTGACACCTGCTTCAGGATCTCCAATTATTAGGTCAGGTGTATGAGATTTGGTCCACTTCCTTGCAGATGGAAGTTGTTCTCTAGAACTGGATCCTCCCCCATGATCCATGATGTCTCCATCAGCATTTTCTGATGCTCCCCCTGTAGTTATGATCTATGAGACTTCAGAATTTGAGTTGGATCCTTCAGGATTTGAAGAATCAGAGTTTCCAGAATTATCAGAATTTGGCTCATCAGAACTTGATGAATCAAAACTTGAAGAGCCAGTGACAGGTTCTGATGCTTCTTGAGAGTCTTGAGTTGTGGTAGGATCTTCAGCTTGCTCCCCCTGAACAGGTGCATTTTCCCTTGGATTAGAGACCACAGTTTTAATGACATCAGAATTCAACCCATCAGAACTTACAGGATCAGGATTTAAGCATTCAGAATTTACAGAATCAGAATATAAATCTTCATTTTCAAATCTCAGCTGATCATGATCATTAAAATCTTCAAGTCCAGTAACCTTCTTATCATCAAAAGATACATTGATAGATTCCATGACAACCCTTGTTCTTAAATTATAGACTCTGAAGGCTTTTGTGGAAAGTGGATATCCAACAAAAATTCCTTCATCAACTTTTAGATCAAATTTTGACAGCTGTTGAGGATGAGTCTTAAGAACAAAACACTTACATCCAAATATATGAAAGTATTTTAGATTTGGCTTCTTTTTCTTCACCATCTCATATGGTGTTTTTCCATGCTTGTTTATGAATGTGGCAAGCAGTCTACACAGCTTCAGCCCAAAAGTAGGTTGGCAACTTTGCTTCATCAAGCATAGTTCGTGCAGCTTCAATGAGAGTCATGTTCTTTCTTTCTACAACTCCATTTTGCTATGGAGTTCCAGGTGCAGAAAATTCATGCTTAATTCCATGCTCTTTGCAGAACTCTTCCATGATTGAATTCTTGAACTCAGTGCCTTATCACTTCTTATAATTTTGACAGAATCTTTGACCAATTTATCCAGCTTTCTGACATGATCAGTTAGAGTAGATGTAGTTTCATTCTTCTTGTGCAAGAAACACACCCAAGTGTAACTTGTGAACTCATCCACTATAACCATAGCATATTTCTTCTTTACAATTGACATGACATTGACTGGACCAAATAGATCAACATGCAGTAGGTGATAAGGATCAAGAATTGAGGATTCAGTTTTGCTCTTGAATGAAGATTTTCTTCGTTTTGCCTTTTGACATGAATCACAAAGGCCATCAGGAGCAAATACTGATTTTGGCAGTCCTCTCACAAGATCTTTCTTTACTAGCTCATTTATGTTGTTGAAATTTAAATGAGAGAGTCTCTTGTGCCAATTCCAGCTTTCTTCAATTGATGCTCTACTCAATAGACATATTGCAGAATAATCAGAACTTGTTGAAAGTTTGGCTTCAGATATGTTACCATGCCTGTTACCTTTCAAAACCACTTTTCCTGTACATTTACTTACAACTTCACAGTGTTCTTCAAAGAAATCCACATGATAACCTCTGTCACAGATTTGTCTCATACTTAGCAGATTGTGTTTAAGTCCTGAGACTAGGGGTGTGCATTCGGTACGGTTAACCGAAAACCAAACTGAATAACCGAAAAAAGTTCGGTTCGGTTAACCAATATAGAAATTTCGGTTCGGTTTTCAGTAGGAAAAATTCTGAAATTCGGTTTTTCAGAAATTCGTTTTTTAACCGCGGTTAACCGAAATATTAACCGAATTTTTTATTCATATATATAAAAACAAAATATTAATCCTATATTCCTATTTCCTATTACCATTTAGGCATTTACCGGAATCATGTCCATTAGACCATTACCGCTTGTCGCCTACGATCCATCGATCACGCTCATCCATTCGATTCATCATCTTTTTCGAGGTAAATGAACTCCATTGTATGTCTCTGTGATTCCTTTAAGTTAGGGATTCAGATGACTAGGCAGGACTAAAAATGTTAACAACTGAAACTATATAATGTCAGATGTATAAATCCAGACTTTAGTTCATTTATTTATGGTTCTATAAGTCTTGATGATAGGTATAAATTTCTTGCATGAAAGTGGAACATTCATTTTTCTTGCTCTTTATACTTGACAAAACAGTGTCATATTTCTTCTGTCTATATTTCAAATCTGTTGAGATTTTAACTCAGTTTCAACAAACTTTTCTTAAAATACCTTTGTTCATTAGTTAATTCTCCCGAAGAATTTTCAAGGTTCTTCACTTGCAAATTGTAAACTTAATGTTGATTGTAAAGTTAATGATGGTCTGAGTTTTCTTTTGCAATTCTGGCATATACTAAATTTCGGTTTTTATTTTCGGTTTTCGGTAATAACCGAAATGGTTAATTCGGTCTCGGTTAAAAACCGAATACATTTCGGTTCGGTTTTCGGTAGTGATTTTTCTCTTAATTCGGTTTCGGTTAACCGAAAAAAAAGTACGGTTCGGTTCGGTTTTAACCGAATGCACAGCCCTACCTGAGACCAGAGCTACTGTTTCAATGATGACATTCCCAAGATTGATATTGCCATATCCCAGAGTTTTTCCCATGTTGCCATCTCCATAAGAAACTCTTGGGCCAGCTTTCTCCACAAAGTCTGATATCAGGGCTTTATTTCCAGTCATATGTCCTGAACATCCACTATCAAGAACTAGGATGTTTTTCCTGTTGCCCTGCAATCACAAAGACCGCTATTGGTTAGTTTTAAGGACCCAGACTTGCTTGGATCCTTTGGCCGTTTTAAGTTTGTTAGCATTTGCAGCGGATTTAGTTTCAGAGTTTATGCTAACATGCTGTTTATCAGACTTTATATCAGACTTTGCATCAAACTTTACACTAGAAGGAATAATCCTAACTTTCTTCAAAGAAGGTTTTATTTGATAATGATCATAGTACAAACTATGATATTCCTTACAAGTATAAATAGAATGCCATATACTACCACAATGAAAACAAGGATTTTGTGGTTTAAACCTAACAGACTGACTCTTAACTCCTGAATTAGGAGGTAAAGAGTTTATATCTTTAATTTTCCTGCAAAAAAAGCAAGATGGTTAGAGTTTCCATAGTTATAACATTTCTTTCTAGGAGCATTAGGAACAGGCATATAATTATTGCTTTTATCCACACCTTCCTTTCCATTCCTATTTTTCCTAGCTTCTTTTACCTTGTTCACATTTCTAATTTCTTTCAGCTTATGCTTAAGCTACTTCTTTGTCATTAAGCCTATGCTTACTTCAGCTGGTTTATCCTGTTTTAATTTGTCAGAAGTTGACTTTTCTTTGACTTCTGTCCTAGACTCTTTTATCTTTTCAGAATTAGACTTTACGGTTTTTTCTACAAACTTAACAGAATTTACCTTTGGCTTAGCAGTCTGTTTAACAATAATTGGCTCGATTTGCACAGTTCCTTTCTCACTTTTATCATCTCCATACTGTAACGACTGGGAAATTCGCGACGTAATTAATTGAATAAAGTATGATTTCTGTGATGTGATTATAAATTATGTGATTAAGTGATGATTAATTGTCTTTATTGTATATTAGTATCTGGGAGCGTAGATAGATGTGTTCCAATTTAAAGAGTCAGCTTAAGAGTTAAGTTGTGTTGTCGGGCCGTCAGGTAGAACGGAACCCGTCCTAAAAAGGGATTAAAGTGTTTAAAATGTGGAGTATGTGTTAATATGTGAAATAAAATGTTTAAGTAAGTATTGCGTTCTAATGACGTATCGGTTGGTAAAGGTAATTTAGAAGCGTAATTAAAACGCTGAGTGTCGGGCCGTCAGGCAGAACGTGACCCAGTACACGTAAAGAGGAATAATGATAAAAAGGGAAAGTTTTATGATCAGACATGAGTTGTGATGTGTGAATATATGTGCTTGCTTGTTTGTATGCATGAATACGTGATCTGTTAATTTTTAAATGGATTTATGGGAATTATTTGATTTAAATAAGGTTTATTGAATCTTTGCACATTTTTATAAAATTATTCGAGTAAGGTCATGGCGTGAAATTTGTTTTATTATCTTCAAAATAGTCCTGGGGACTTTTTAAAAATGATAGACGGATTTATTTCATGATCGTTGCATTTTAAAATAATTTTATGTATTATGTAACGACCGAGAAAGTACGCTTGTATTATATTATAATAAAGATAAATTATGTGTATTATTATGTGATTAATTGTGTTGAGTTGTTCAACCCTAATCGTTATGTGCTACGTGTTGTCTGTTTTGATCTGAACGTGTTTTGGATGATTATTGAGTGTTTTATTGCAAGTTATATATTTTATATTAAAACCCGTACAGCTCAAACAGTGTTTTAAAAGCCCGTATTTCAAACAAAATCATTGGCCCTATTTTACCAAAAACAACATATACCATATCGCTATTTTGAACCCCTGGACGTTTTACAAATTTACCTTTTTCGCGAAAAATGACTTTTCCGGACCCCTTTGGGTACCAAAAACCCACAAAAATCACATTTTTATTTTTATATGATCATGAAATTATCATACATCATTTTTCTTTGCATTTTTATAATATTCACAATTTTTGGGAATTTTTGACATTAATTTTGTATTTATTGGATATTTAAAAATTTATTATTAATACCCAAAAATTATAAAAATTGGGGCCAAATATTTTTATTAGATGTGTAATTAGACCCCTAATTTTATTTAGGGGTATTATTTTCATAAATATAAATACCTGATTTATTGTTAATTATTCAGTTAATTATAATTAAAAATCAGATATTAAGAAATTGATTTTGGGGGTGAAGAACATCCAGAGAGCTTCAATCACAGATTTGGGAGTGATTCTGTTATCCAAATCGATCATGTGAGTAACCAAAACAAAGCTCTTGATCTCTACTTTCTATTCATACCATCAATTTCATGTTTTGTTGCCTAGATTTTTAATTCGTATTTTAGGGTTCTTGAACTGAAATTGGGGGTTCTGGGTTGATTTTGATGCTTGGTATAGCTTCCCGTACTTGTTTACAACTGATTGGTGCTATTTAATTGATCGAAGTTATGTTCTAGGTAGTACTTCTTAGTTCCATGTTTATATAGTTTTATTTTAATTCGTTTTTGATTTTGTATGAACCTGTGATTGTTGTGGTTATAGGGGTTAGATTATACAAGTGTTAAGCTTTATTTTGGTATATTATTTGTAATTTTTGATGTATGAAATCGTTAGTTTAGTATTTGGTCGGAATAATTCTTGGTTTGATCGGAGAATTGGTTCTAGGGATTATCAAGTTGTGTTGTTGGTTTGGTTGTGTTTCTGGTGAGATTCTGAGTGAAACCCATATTAAAATCGATTCGAACGGTGATGTTTTGACCCCGACTGGAGTTCGCCGGACCTGGACGTCGAGCTCGCCGGCGTTGCTACGTTTTTGGCCGGAGAAGATGATCCACACGACGGGGATGGAAGGAGACGGTTGGGCTGTATTCCTGGAAGGTTGGGGAGTGAAAACCCTCAAATAATTTCGTCGTTGCATCGCTGCAGAGGCAGAATTGGTTCGCCGGAATCGGACCGCCAACGTCGGTGTTCTTCTGGGCAGCTGGTGTTCTTCAGCAACCCGACGACCCGGTTGTTGACCCGAAAAATAACCCAGGTTTGATCCTCAAGAACCCAAGATCCATTCCCTGTTTCTGTTTCTGGTTAATTAATTATTTAATTATATTCTGTAAAATCAAAATTAGTTTATTAATTCTAAAAATCAATTAAAAATTAGTTTTAAATTCTAAAAAATATTATAATTAATTTCTAAATTATTTTATTAATTTAGGAATTCGAATTTAAGTATTTAATTATCTATCTAATTATTTATTAGTTATCTAATTAGTTAATAATTAGGTAATTAATTAATAATTTGGTGATTAATTAATAAATAAGGTTAAAAATAATCGAATAATACGAATAATAATTCGTTAATTAGTTGAATATCGTGAGTAACTCGTACCTATTCGAGTCGTGATTCGTTAAGTTAGAATTATTAATCGAGCGATATTTATTTGAAGAATATCGTACTGATTATTCGTGTCGAATAATTAAATCTCGATCGTCAATTGATTAATAAATCATATAAGCTATAATAATAATAACAGTTCAATAGTTATTCGAGAATCGCGAGTAGCTCGTATTTATACGAGTAGTTGCTCGTTGAGTTATGATTCGAGTAATAATAATCGATTCGTTAAATAATGTATCAGTTAATTGTATTGATTGATTATTGGTAAATAATCGATCTGATCGAGTAAGTAATAATAATTTATAAATAAGTGTAGTAAATTGTAATTAATCCAAATAATTAGGGATTAATTATTTTAAAATACAATAATTATTAATTAATTAGTTAAAAATATAATTAAGGATTATTTAATTATAAATAATTATTTATAATTGATTATTAATTAATTAAATCTTATTTAATTCATAATAATTAAACAGTTAGTCCGATTTGAGTAAAACGAAGACCCCTAGACTCAGAAAAATGAAACGAATCCAATAAAAATAATTGTAAGTCATAATTTCTTCTGGAAGATAGTGGTCTTGTGTTAGTTAATGGTTTATAGACCCTAATAGGGGTAGAATCGAGTCAAATAAATCCTGAAAAATTACAATATAATCAGATAGGGTTAGTTAATACAGGTATGAGTCTAGTATCGATTCCAAAAATATTTATAAGTCCAAAAATCAATTATGTGTTTTATGTGCTATGTGCTTTAAGTGGTTATGTGAACCTTATGTGCTATATAATTATATATGTATATATGCGAGTCAGATAGAAATGCATGGGTAGATTGATAGGGTTGTGTAATATCAATTCGAGATACGTGTATGTAGTAAGTTTTCTAAACGATTATCTTTCTATGATTGGTTCAGTGTCAGCAAGGCAGGTCAAGCTAGAGACCGAAGGCGGTGAGTTGAACCAGGTTAAGTACGCGCAAGGCAAGTTTTTCCCTATTCTAAATTCAGAATAGTGAATTATATCCCATTTTTCCATATCAGTTACCTTTGATAATTCTTGTTCATATACATTGTTACACAATTATTGAATCTTGTTTCTATTTCATTTCGATTCTTGATTTCTCCCAATTTATTGAATCCTTTATTCATATTCCCATACTTTTACCCTTGTTACGTATACTCGGATATATCCTGATGTTGGGATACATCAAAAGCATTTCGATTGTTCCGGATGCTAAACCTTGGACTGGATGGTTACTATATGGGCTGGGTTTTACCCAGACCTTTAATTAATAAGCTATAGTTGCCTGAGTACTCCTTATGTTAGTTGGGTCTATGCAGTTGGGTATAGATCCGCACTGTATCCTGACTGATCAATAGGTTATAGTGCATATGTTGGTTCTTGTTTCCAGTCTTGTTCATTTGGCACTCGCCAGTGTTGGCAAATTACTACTCCATACAGATTCAGATGGTTGTTCAAACCAACAGATTATCGGTTCATCTATTCTTCTCTCTTTATATATATATATATATATATATATTGTTGCAGGCTTGTTGAGCAATTTTGGCTCATCCCCTTTTATTGTTATTCCTATTATTTTACAGTTTAGATAGAGAATGAAACTCATCAGGACCCGCGTAGTCAAGAAGTGAGTCAAGCAGCGGGACCGTCTTATACCAAGAGTGTGCATCCTTATCCCCAAAGAGAGCTTTGAGCTACCCGATCAGGTGTAACAGGATAAGTAGTATTATGGTTTGAATAAAAGTGTGTAGTGAGAATGTAGATAGAATAAAGTTTTGTAACAAAGAGAGTTCTTGAGACAGACTGTTTTATTTGGGTTGTAATAAAGTTAGTGTGTCGTTCTTGTTTTCAACTCTTAACCTTAAAAGATCCTGAGTAGTAGTAGTTCGGGGTAATTATCATATTTATATTCTGCTTGTGCAGGTTTAGTTTGTAGTTGTTATTAATAATGCCCCAAATCAATACCCCGGATTTGGAGGGTGTTATATATTAAAATGCTATTTTTAGCATAAACTTGTAAAAATCATATAAAATCAACCGTACGCTCAAAAGTTTATTACAAGTAATGGTTGGAAAGCTAATTTCGAGATCTACGTCTTAAAATTGTCAATCACAAAAATTTTCAAATTTTTTAGAGGATATATTTAATATTTACATTCGATTTTATTGGAGTAAAAAGAGAAAGGGAATCAAACTAAAAAGGGGATTAGTAATTTACTAAACTACCCATGCCCTCTATTATATATACTAGCTCATTTTCTCCCCCTCTCTTTCTTTTCTTTCCCGTGACCCTCTCATCTCTCTCTCTCTCTCTCTCTCTCTCTTTCTCGATCACTCTCATCTCTCTCTCGGCTCTCTCCCCATCTTTCTTCTCTCTCTTACATGCAACAACAAAAACTAATCCAAACTCAAAGATTTTATCATCCATAGCCTTAATTTTCGATATTCTACTCAAACATCACATGCATTTAAGTGTTTATGTAAGTTTCATACTTCCATCTCCTTGGTTGTATTCAAGAAAATGTGATTTCTTGGTATATGATCATAAGAGAGTCTAAAGTGATTTTTGTGGTTTAAAACTCAAGAGGAGACCCGTTATGGGCACCCTTAAGTTCGACCACCACTGGCCGTGATCCAAGGAGAGCCGGTGGGATTTTAGGAATATGATGTACTTAGTTGAAATAATGTGATTTTTGAGCTCTATGCACTTTAAAACCTATATTTAACCTTTGCATGTCTTGATTTCTTGAAAAGTTCAAAAGGGTTTTGTATTTCTTTTGAAAATTTAAGTGTATTGGTTGATAAAAGGGTTTTGATGATTGTTCTAAAGGTGTTTGGACTTGTGTAATTGTTTAGGTGCTTGAGAAATCAAAATTTAATGTTGCATGTTAAGGTTTTGGTTCGATTTTTGTACTAATAAAAAGGGAATTGGATTTTGTGACTTGATCTTGGTGTAAGCTAAGTTTAATTAGTAAGAAATGAGATTGCATGTTGATTTATAAAAGGGATTAGTGATACATGTATGTTATTTGCAAAATTCGATTAGGGTTTTGTGTTACTAAGTGATGAATGGTCGAGTAATTCGAAATTTATGATTTAAAAGAGTATTTGATTCAATTAAGAGGTGAATTTGAATTGCATGTAAGAATATATATAGATTGATTCAAATTTTGTTTGGTAAAGAAAAAGGGTATTAGTCTAAGTGTTGGTTTTGCGAGAGATGATTAAGAAATTAAGTATAATTCTTAAAAAGATCTTTGCATGCTAAAAACTAAAGTTACATGGTGTAATTTTTGAGAAATTCGATTGTATAAATAGGGTTGTGGTTCGAATTTTGATGTTAAAAGAAAGGAAAATGATTCTTTTGAAGGTTTTGATTGAGTTATGTGTTTATGAGAGCTAAAGTGAGTATTTGATTGATTTTGTGCTCAGTAAGTAAAATAAAGCCGAATAGGCCATAGGAATCAAGAGTCAAAACTTGGTTTTGATAATCGAAAGAATGATTGGGTGTGTATATGTGAATATCTATGGATTTGTTTGTTTGATTATAGTATGTGGTTCAAATTAGGGAATAAAAGAAAAGGGGAATTAAGTTATTTGATTTTAAAGAAATATAAGTGATAGTTATGGTCGTAAAGATTTAGTTGTGAATGAATCGTGTACTCGTATGAGTTATAATAGTTTGATTTGAGGAATAATCGAGATTAAAGCGAGTATAAGTTGATTATTGAGTATATAAAGATATAAAGGCTATGAGAAAAGAATGTGTTATGTGCTATGTGCAAGTGTGTATAAGCTATACTCGTATAGTTCGAGTCAAGAGTACAATCGAGTTATCGTATTGAGTGAACGTTCCCGGTTGAGAAACTAATTAAGGTTTTGGTTTTGGATTGTAGATTCGGAGCGTGAGGGCATTCAGGCTAGGAAAGGGAAAGGTATACTAGGTGACAGTAGTTCAACCTTCAGGAAAGTAACTCTACTTACTTGTGTAAATGGTTAAAAGAGGATATTGTTCATGCCATGTAGAGTATTGAACTGTTAAAGTAATGTACCTTTGTTATCGATTCTTGAGATACCCTGTCATTGATCTTGTGAACTTGTTATTGATAAGCTTATTGATCCAACCCTTGGTAACTCTTTTTTCCTATTTACTTGTTATACCATGAACTGCTATAAACCATATAAGTACCTTTACGAACCCCTTGTAATGATGCTTCATTCCTTGTTTATCTTATACTCTATTGATCCTTGAAACGGTTTTGATTTCCCTAACTTGAGTACCTTGTTACCATTGATCAAGATCCCTAGAATTGAACTTTGCTTATCCTTGATTCATTTCCTTAACTTTGAATTCTTGAAATTGAACTTAAGAATGAGTTTCGACTTGAAAGAGTCCGAATGATTTCATATTCTTGGTAATGATAAAATGAATTTAGTAAACCTATCTTTTTCCAACTCAAGGTTTTCCAAACGAATTCCTGATGGATTGGATTGGGACGTAAGAGGCTAGTGGGACTAGTCCAGTCATAGTAAGAGGCTAGCGGGGCTAGTCCAGTTTAAGGCTGAAATTATGTCATTGCTACCTTAAAGATCGGATGGAGGTCGTTACGGGCTAATCACCCGTATTATTATTATGAAATGAAAGATGAAGTAGTCCAATCAAGGGTTCCATAATTATTTAAAAAGGAATTGAAATTTCCTATTCAGTAATTGATTCTTTGAAAATGAAAAAGGTTTATATTGCTTTGAAAAAGAGTTGATTATGATATTGTGAAGCTTACAGCTTGTGAACCCTGATTTTAATTCTGTTGATCATATAATCGATTCCCTATAATGAAAAGATTGTCACTTTCCATTTGAAAGATCAGTTGTGATCCTTTAATGAATTGTGATGAATGTCGGCTTCCACCCTATCTTGAGCCTTGTTCCTTGAAAGCCCAAAGTTTTCTTCATAACCCCTTTCATCGCCTAAAAGATAGAAATCTGCCACCTAGAATTGATAAAGTAGAATGCCCTAAGATCAGTAAAGTATATTATGGATTTTATATCGTAGAACTGCTTTTTAGTTACTTGTTGAGTTTTATACTCATATGTTTTGTTTTAATCTAACCATGGCAGTTAAGCAAGAATATGGCCAGACTTAGGTGCATTGCTCGTAAGGGCGTACCTGGTGGTCCCTATCGTGTTGAGGGCTTCCGGTTGCCAGAGCAGGTAGTACAGGTTTTGAGTGAGCAAGCGTTTAGCTAAAGAGTTGTTAAGATACAATGGGTTATCTGTCGGTTCCAAGCCGGGATCGACTATGTACATTTGGTTTTATTTTGGGTTGTAAATTATATTCTATGGTTGGTAGTTGTAATCTTGTCTCACACTTTATCCTATTTGATCCTGTTAATAGCTAATCGGGGTTTATGCTTATTTAATTCATAGATTAATGGTGTGTGGGTCCTCATTTCCTAACCCCGAGATTGAGGGCGTCACACGTACCCTAAGCCCTCTTTCCAGTTTCCACTACTTAGTAAATTCTGAGTTGTTCTGTCAGAGTTAGTCCAAGTTCTGATAATCTCTCTATCCTTTTCTAAGTCAGCTTTTAGAGATTCATTCAATTTTAACACTTCATCTCCAACATACAAAGCATCATCTCTTTCTTTCTTAATTTGATGAAGAAAAACTAACTCCTTTTCTAAATAGTCATTTTTGTTTTTAAAAGCAAGATTTTCAGATGTTAATCTTTCACATGTTAAAGTCCGATCTCTATAACTAATGAACATGGTCTTAAGATATAATCTCAACTCAGTAATATCATCAGTATAAAAAGCATAAGTTGTTTGAGGTACCTTCAATTCAGCAGTTTCAGGGCTGCTGTCAGCATTTGCCATCAAGACATAGTTCACCTCATCTTCAGAATCTGAAGTGTCTTTCCAGCTTTTCTTCTTTGTGACAAGTGCCTTGCCTTTATCACTTTTTCCTTTCTTGCAGTCAGGAGATATGTGGCCTCTTTCACCACAATTGTAGCATTTGACATTTGAGTTGTCTCCTCTGTCAGACTTTCCTCCTTTGCCTTCAGACTTTCTGAAACCTTTCTTATCAGAATTTCCACCTTTCTTGGAAAACTTCTTGCCCTTTCTGAATTTCTTGTATGCTATCTTTGTGATACCCTTCACCATTAGAGCACACAGTTACATCATCTCTGTATCAACATCAGCTTCAGATAAACTTTCAGTTTCTGAATCATCATCATCAGAATATGATGACTCTGAATCATACTTTATGATGAGAGCCTTTCCTTTGCCCCTCTTTGAGGCAGCCACTTTAGGAGATTCCTCCTCAGCTTTAAGAGCAACTGTCCTTGACTTTCTTTCATGCCTCTTGCTCCTTTGATCCATCTCAAGTTCATAAGTCTTGAGCATACCATAAATTTCATCAAGAGTAGTTTCAGGAAGGTCATAGTTGTCTCTTATGGTAGTAGACTTCAAATCCCAATTTTCAGGAAGAGCTTAAAGGAATTTTAGATTTGAATCTTCAAGATCATATTCCTTGTCCACCAGTGACAGATCATTCAAGAGTTTGACATACCTGTCATATAAGTCAGTTTATGACTCATCAGCTTTTGAGTCAAAGTGCTCATACTCTTGAGTGAGTATAGTCATCATGTTCTTTTTAATTGCATCAGTTCCCTGGAATCTTATCTCCAAAGCATCCCATATCTCCTTTGCAGCATTACATCCAATTACCCTGTTTGACATAACATTATCAATGGCACTATGCAGCAAATGCCTTACCCTTGCATCATTGGCAATAGATGAGATACCTCTAGCTGTGTAATCACCTTTCTCCTTTGGTATAGACTTTGTTGGTTGATCAACAACTGCAACAGAGAGCTTGGTAGGCTTATATGGTCCTTCATTAATCCTATCAAGGTATTCTGGATCTGTAGCTTCTAGAAACATAGCCATCTTCACTTTCCATATGGGATACTCAGTAGGTCTCAGTATGGGAACCCTAATAGTCTCATATTGACTGTGGGTTTGAGTGTTTTGAGTATCTTGAGTTTTGGTGGGCTTGGTTGGAGTTTGTGTTTCTTCAGACATGATTGTTTGGATCTTTACTGTATGTGTGTTAACAGAAAAGCTCTGATACCACTTGTTAGGTCACACAACACTGTAGAAGGGGGTTGAATACAGTGTTTATACAATCAAATCGATTTGAACACAAGTATGTAACAAAGATCAATTATATTCAATAAATTTTGTTACAATATGAACTATTGTTCTCTCTCAGTGATGAACAAATATCACTAAGAGCTGCTAGGTTACAATAAATAATGTTTCTCGATAATGATAACACATTTAGTGTAAACCCTAAGTCTGTGTTTATATAGTACACAGTTACAAGATATATTCTAATTGATATGGAATACAATTCTGTCTCCTAAAATATATCAATCAGATATCTTCTACAAGTCTTCTAGTCTTCTAACTCTTTTCATGCATATCTTCTATTGTTTTAGTTCAGATCTTCTCCTGTAAATCAGCCGCATTCATTATCTGAAAGTCTTCCCGCACTTAAGTACTGATATATATCTTCTGACACCTTAAGTTCTGATATTAAGTTCTGATTTCAGTAAGTTCTAATTTCCAGTAAGTCCTGATATATCCTGTTGTTAAGTTCTGAAAACCAAACACAAATCATATTAGACATGACATCTCAAATATATCTAACAATGGAACTGAGTTCAAAAAATTCTATGATGAGATCATTTTGTGAAGAGAATGGGATTATGCATGAGTTTTCTGCAGCAAGAACTCCATAAAAAAATGGAGTAGTGGAAAGGAAGAACAGATCTCTTATTGAAGCTGCAAGGACAATGCTTGAAGAATCAAAGTTACCAACATATTTTTGGGCTGAAGCTGTGAACACTGCCTGCTACACTCAGAATATCTATTTGGTTAATAAAGCAAAGTGCATGACACCCTACCAATTATTCAAGAACCTGAAGCCAACTCTAAATTTTCTTCATGTCTTTGGCTGCAAATATTATATCTTAAGAAATCAAACTGATCAACATGGAAAGTTTGATGCTAAAGCAGAAGAAGGAGTTTTTGTTGGATATGCTGAGGGTAAAGCATATAGAGTCTACAATCTAAAAACCAATATTGTTATGGAATCGGTGCATGTTGTGTTTGATGATAAAAAGATTGAAGGACTACAAGATGGAGATTACCATGAAAGCCTCAAGTTTGATAATGTGGAGATGGTTAGTGATGAAAGTGATGATGACAGTGATCAAGAACCAATGACCAAGGACAATGCAGAAAAGTCTATAACTAATGAAGCACATAATTCAACATCCGTCGAAAGACCAAGTGCATCATCCGTTGAAAGACAATCTACATCATCCGTCGACAGGCAAAGAACATCATCCGTCGACAGGCAAAGAACATCATCCGTCGACAGGGAAAGATCAACATCCATTGATCCTTTTATGGTATTTGGAAGTCAAGTAAGATCACAATCAGAATAAACCTTTTCCTCAATTCAAAGATCCATAAACTCAGGGGGAGTTTCTGATCATCAAAACTCTACAAATCATCAAGGCAACAATGAGGCCTCTTCATCTAGAACTAATCTACCTCAACAAAGAAAATGGACTAAAGATCACCCTTTTGAGCTCATCATTGGTGATGCATCTTCTAGAGTTCAAATAAGGAGAACAACTCAAGAAGAATGTCTGTATAGCAGTTTCCTTTCTAAGGAAGAACCAAAGAAGGTAGAAGAAGCTTTGTTGGATCCTGATTGGGTTTTAGCTGTGCAGGAGGAGCTAAACCAATTTGAAAGGAACAAGGTATAGAAACTGGTACCCAAACATAAAGGAAAGAATCCAATTGACACCAAATGGGTATTCAGAAACAAGATGGATGAAAATGGCATAGTAGTCAGGAATAAAGCTAGATTGGTTTCTAAGGGCTATTGTCAACAAGAAGGAATAGATTTTGATGAAATTTTTTCTCATGTTGCAAGACTTGAAGCCATCAGAATTTTCTTAGCCTATGCAGCCCATGCCAATTTCAAGGTCTATCAAATGGATGTCAAAAGTACCTTTCTGAATGGAGATTTGGAGGAGGAAGTCTATGTTAGTCAACCTCCTGGTTTTGAAGATCCAAATTTTCCAGAATATGTCTACTATCTTTTGAAAGCACTTTATGGACTGAAGCAAGCACCTAGAGCCTGGTATGACACTTTATCAAAGTTTCTTTTGGAAAATCAATTCACAAGAGGTACTGTTGATAAAACTTTATTCTTTAGAAATGTTAATGGCTCTAGTATACTTGTTCAAATTTATGTAGATGATATTATATTTGGCTCTACAGATGAAAAAGTTTGCAAAAAGTTTGCCAAATTAATGCAAAGTAAGTATGAAAAGAGCATGATGGGAGAACTAACTTACTTTCTTGGTTTACAAGTTAAGCAAGTTAGTGATGGAATATTCATTAGTCAAACTAAATATATTTATGATCTTTTAAAGAAGTTTGATCTAATGGATTGCACATCTGCAAAAACTCTCATGGCCACTGCAACTAAGCTTGAGTTAAACACTACTGAAAAGTCTATGGATATTTTAAGTTATAGGGGCATGGTTGGCTCACTTTGGTACTTAACAGCTAGTAGGCCAGATATAATGTTTGCTACTTATCTTTGTGCTAGATTTCAGGTTGATCCTAGAGAATCTCACTTAGTAGCTATAAAGAGAATTTTCAGATATCTCAAGGGAACACCAAAACTTGGCATTTGGTACCCTAGAGATTCTGGTTTTGATCTAACTGGTTATTCAGATGCAGATTATGCAGGTTGTAAAATTGACAGAAAAAGTACAATAAGAACCTGTCAATTTCTAGGGAACAAGCTTGTGTCCTGGTTCAGTAAAAAGCAAAATTCAGTTTCTACTTCTACAGCTGAAGCTAAATATATTAATGTTGGCAGTTGCTGTGCAAAGATTTTGTGGATGAAAAAACAATTGTTGGACTATGGTCTACAAGTGGATAGGATCCCCATTTTTTGTGATAATACAAGTACAATTGCCATCACTGAAAATTCAGTGCAGCATTCAAGAACAAAGCACATAGATATCAAGTACCACTTTATTAGAGAGCATGTAATGAATGGTACTGTGGAACTTCATTTTGTTCCAAGTGAGAAGCAACTTGCAGATATCTTTACCAAGCCACTTGATGAATCCACCTTTTCTAGGTTGGTAAGTGAATTAGGTATGCTCAATTACTCTTAAATCATATTTGATAATTTTGCAAGTTGTAATGTAGCCAGAGTTAAGATTGATATTTCTCTTCTTGATAAAATTTTGATTAAGTCGGAATTTATATCTCGACGGATGTTCATTATCCGTTGAAAATGAATATCCATTGAAACTCAACATCCGTTGAAGTATCAATTATTACTCTGGGTATCCTATCATTATCCGTCGAAGTGTCTCAATCTTAGTCGTTGATTCTGAACATTATTTATCGAAATTACTTACAGCCTGTATGTATATTTCAACGGATAATCTTAGAATTTTAACAGTTTTATATTTTTAAACGGCTATTTTGGGCTATTTTGATTGGGTACTTTATTTTACTTTATTACTTTTGACAGTTTATTTATGAGAAAGTATAAAAGCAAAAGTTATTCTAATTCATTTCTTTTAATCATTCTCAAAGCAATTTCTCTAACTTTTTTCTTATACAAAGCAAATACTCTCTCTGCAACTAATCTCAATCACAGAAATGGCACCCATAGTCAAACTCATGTCCTCAACTGGCTTTATCTATGAAAAGAACAACTTTGTAGCCTTGGTGAACAAGCAGATTCCGGCATCTGGAGATTATCACAAGATGATGGACTTCATGCTAAATTACAAATTGAATCATGCCATACTTGAGTCTCCAACTATCTACTGTGAAGTTGTTGAGGAAATCTGGACTACTGCATTGTTCAGCTCCAATGACAAAACAATTACCTTCACTCTAAAGGTAATGAACACTGTGTCAACTGTGATGTAATTGAGAAGTACTTTAAACCTGAAAATAACACACTTGCTCCACACACTGATACTGATGTGAGTAACATGCTAGTTTCTATGGGTTATGCTCTAACTGCCACTAAGTTAGGTGAAGTTAGAAGATTAGGCCTTAGAAAAGAATGAAGTTTCTTGTGTGATTCTTTTACTAAGGTATTTTCTGGTAAAGTCAGTAATTTTGATGTTGTATCCTATTCACTAGTTAACATGCTTTACATGCTTCTTAGTGACAAGTACTTTAATTTTAGCACTTCAGTAATGTTTGAGATAGGGAGTAAATTGGGAGATGTGAAGAAGAGGTCTAAGAACATCTATTATGCTAGATTTTTAATGATGTTAGCTAACTTTGTTTCTGAGAAGCTCACTATTGAGAACCCAACAAATAAGCTAGATTGTTGGGTCCAAGAGAGGAAAGTTATTGCTGATTTAAACAGGGTAAATCACCACAAGGATGTTCCACTTGTGTACATGCCAGTCATGGAAATGCCTCAGGTAAGTGAGGTAAATATTTTTGTCCCTCCTACTACTTCTCAACCACCTGTGGCAATGGCATGTGTGAATGTGACCAAACAGATGCCTACCCAAGCCACTAAACCAACAATTTCAAAATCCAAAGCTAAGAAAGCCCCCTCTGGTTTCTCTCAAAAGAAACCAGTTGCAAAATCTACTAAACACAAAGAGGGGAGTGTGAAGGAGGGTAAGCAAGGTGAGGGACAGGGTGAAAATCAAAGAAACCCTAAGGATAAGGCTAGTGAGAAGAGTGTACCTAAGCTCAGCCACACCACAGTTTCCCAACAAACTGTGGTTGTTAATAAGGAAATAAGCTCATTTTTAGTTTCATCCTCCCAAAAGGATGTTGCTATTGAAACAAGCTCCCAACCAGGAGCACAGGCCAAGAGGGTTAGGGACACTAGTTCACCACAGACTTATGCTAGAATGAAAAGATCAACAACCTTTGGGGATGCACATGGAACACACACAGTGCAAACTGGTGCTAAAGACCCAGTCACTGCACCTTCTCAAAGTCAGATTGATGTGACTCCAATAAATATGGAGTCACAGTCAAAATATTTAATCATTGAAGCACCTGAAACACCAAATTCACCCACACACTCACTGGATGTTAACATAATCAATACATCACTTCCAAATTATCCATTTTTAACTCTGTTGGAGAAGCCGAAAATCCAAGCAAGTGAGCATCATCTTTTAGATGATTTGTTGGCTCACTTGTCAATTCTTTCTGATTCTATTAAGACATTTATGCCAAACTTTTCCTCAATCTGCACATAATCCACAATAGTCTCCACTCCAAACTCATTCATTTTTTTTATCTCGATGGATATTAATCATCCGCTGACAAGTGATTGTCCTTCAACGGATGTGCCTAACAGCAATCATCCGTTGACACTTCAAACTACTACTTCGACGGATGTTCCTCATCCGTTGACAGTCACTGCACAACTTCAAATCTCAACAATTGCCACAAGTGCAGATGACTTAGTAGTAGCTCAATCACTCTTAGGATTGAGAGCAGGGAGTGAAATAAGTGAGAGGCCGGGTTGCTCCCAGACAAAAGGAGAGAATATGAGTGAACCAGTGCATACCATTTCTTCTGGTCTGGAAAAAGTGAGTGAGAGGAGTCCCACCTTAGATGATGAAGGTGAGGGTGTGAGTGTGGGAAGCCAAGGGAACCCTTGATGCAAAAATATAGAGATTATGAGAGAAATACAGGTACTAGAGAGATAAGGATGGATACCATTGCTAGTGAGTCAATGAATGTCAGTGATAAAGAAAAGAAAAAACTATTTTAACAAGAATATCAAGTTGTCATAGATTCTATTTCCCTAGATGCTGAGACATTTACTCATCCTGTTACAGCTTATCAAACTCTAGTTGTACAGGGCAATGAGGAGGCTCAAAGAATGCTTAATTTGGTGCACTACACTCAATCCATGCAAAGAGCCAAGGATGCCATCAAAGCCATGCCACCTAAAGCTGATGATGATATAGACTATGGCACTGGTGAATCTGTATATCTTTTTGGAGATGATGGAGATGATGGTGATGATAGTGAAGAGACCATGAACTTAGGGGGAGCAGCAGGCACCAGCTCTAGATCTGGCCTGCCATCTTGGGAATTCTCCAAGGAATGTGATCTTCAACATTTCAAGACCACTCTCATTCATCAAATCCAGGAGACACATAATGCTCTTCAATCTTCAACAGATGCTGGCACCGGGATGCTCTTACAGGCACATCTCAATTCTCTATAAATGCATCAAATTCAAGGCTTTTAACACAATCAGGATGTCACTTCTATCAAAACTGAAATTGATCAAATAAAGAAGGATATCTCTGAAAGATTAGATGCTAAGCTTCCAGATGCAACGATGCTTGACATCAAGAGACAGTTGAGGAAGAACTCTGATCTTGCAACAAAAGCAACTCCTTGGATAAAAGAATGACTGATATGGAAGCTTCTCTCACAGCTATACATCTACATCAAGCCTAGCAAACTCAACTGCTGCAAAAGCTAATCTCCAAAGGAAAATCTTATCATGAAGCCTAAAAGAAACTACTCTAAGTTTTCATATAAGAATCCTATGGATATTGTGTATGAGACACCTAGGCCAGATGAAAAGAAGCCGTTGGCTAGGTCAAATGCATTTTTCAAAGATCCTACTGATTCAGCACTTAAAAGAAGAATTGCCAAGATTTACAGAAATGGTAAGGAAATTTGTGTGGTGGCTGGACACCCTATATTTGTGGAAGCTAAGAAGGAAGAGAAGGAAAGAATCAGGCAAGAAAAGAAGCAAGTTGCTCTGGATGCTAAGAAACTCAAACAAAAGAAGAATCAAGTTGTTATCTTGGCCAAACTTCAAGCTGTAAAAACCACAACAGAGATTTCTGCACAACCAACTGTAATTGCTGAACCACAAGATCAGGTAATGCAACATGAACCACAACAGATAAGAAGATTCAGATACAAGCTCCCCTCCAAAAGGAAATTGGACTTTAGTGATGAGGAAATGGAAGAGTACATTCCCAAAAAGCCTATAACTTCAACTCAGATATCAAAACCCTCAGTGGTATTTGAAGAATTCAAGGTGATGGATCCAACTAGGAACATTCATGGTGAACCCATAATTCCTAAGGATGAGCCAGTAGACTGGGATAGTTTGCCAAGTCCTGAACTAAACTTTCCAATCTTTAATAAGCCAAAGAAAATAAATACTAGAGCAATCAAGAAAGTGAAGCTTGTGTCTCTTATTGGCTGATGGAATTCAGGGATGAAAAGGGAGTTAGAAGATTCTTCATATTTGAGGACCAGTTGAGTATCTCTAGCAATGAGACTCTATTGGAAATGCAAGAAATGCTAGATCTCTCAGAAGCTGATGAACTTGAATTCCACATACAACTTCAGAATCAAATAGAGGAGAACAACAGGAGGCTTGGGAAGAAATCCAAACAATCAAGGAGATAGATTTATCTGCTCAGTCTAGGGGAACACCTTGAAAATTGATTGTGAGAACTCTTTGTACACTTTGCTTTGTTCAATTTTCAGTAAATATTGTAGCACTTATAAGTTTTATCTACTACTTTTCATTCTGTATTTTTAGGATGTTTTGTTATCATCAAGTTTCTCTTAATTTATGGCTATAATTCCACTAGACATAAATTGGGGGAGATTGTTAGGAATATGTTGTGAACTTGATGATAAGTCAAACAAAACACCTTAGTAGATTTAACATAGTGATTTTGTAGCTTTTAACGGATGATTACTTCACTATTCGTTGAAAGAGTAGCTTATGTAAAATAAGGACAGTAGCACATTTCTGCATACTTGTATAAGCTTAGTGAACTAAATTAGTGAGAAATATTTAAGTCATGTTGACTACTAGGTTGATATACAAGATAGGTTGGCCAATTGTAAATAGATGATGCCTTGAAATCTTGTGTAAGTGAAATGGAGTTAACTGGCTAAAAGATAGTCTCAACGAATGCTTCACAAAGCTTCAACGGATGCTCAGATAAAGCTTCAACGGATGTTCCATAAAGCTTCAACGGATGATCATCCAGAGTATCAACGGATGATCATGCATAGCTTCAACGGATGATCCAGTGAAGCTTCAACGGATGCTTAAATTCAAAAGAGCAGTTGATAGTAACTTGACAGTCACATGCATTGATTGTATGCAAAAGGAATGTGGCAGCCTGTTAAGCAGAAATTTGAGAACAAAGAAGCATTACCATTTCCATGCAAATTGTGAAGATATTCAAAGATGCTGGAATAGAGTAGTGAAGTAGCATGGAGTTAGACTAAATATGTTTATTTTATTATCTTGTCTTATTGTCATGTAAACTTGGTGATATATAAACCAAGTGTAGCTAGTAGAACAAATAACTAAGCAAACACATTTTAGAAGAGAGATAGAAAAAGTTCTACTTGTCAAGAATTTCTCTGTAGTTTGTTTGTCTAACTTGTAAGCAGTTGTGAGCTATTCAAGTTTCACAGGGTTCTCATTCAATATATATATATATATATATGATGGATACTTTCAAATCCACCAGAAAGTTTTAAAATCTTGTGTTTTTAATACTTTGTGTTTTGATTTATATAATTCTTCCATTCCGCACTTTACAAATCAAACACTTATATATATATATTCAGTTAGAACAGTTTTTAAAATCTTAAAAAAGTAACCAGAATTACATTCAACCCCCCTTTTGTAATTCTTGTTGTATTGTTAGGGAATAACAGACATGAGGACTTTTTTCAATGCATTCCACATATCCTTCATCTTGAGAAAGAAGATGCAGGTACATTTTCACCTTCCAGTGGTGATAGTTGTCTTTGTCCAGAAATAAAATCTCCACTCCAACATCTTTTTTGTTCATCTTGTTAGTTGTTGTGATCTTTAAATTCTTTGTACTTCAAGAGTTTGCTCTGATACCAATTGTTATTCCCAAACAATCTAACAAAAAATTACAGAAGGGGGGGGGTTGAATTTAATTCTGGCTACTTTTTGAATTAAGAACTGTTCTACTATGAATATATAATAGTGTTTGATTTAGCTAAAGTGCAGAATGAAAGTATTGAAGAAATCAAACACAAAGTAATCAAATACAAGTATTTAAAAACTTCCTGGTGGATTGAATTTATCCACCAGAGATATATATTAATATGAGAACTCTGTGATGCAATGTCTTTGCACACAGCTGCTTACAAGTTGAACTTACAAGAACAGAGAAATTCTTTACAGATATGGCTTTTTTTATTTCTCCGATAATTGCTTACTCACTTGTATTTTGTTCTACTTGCTACACTTGGTTTATATATTACCAAGTTACATGATAAAAAGATAAACAAATCAGATAAAATGTTTCTAGTCTAATTTCATGCTCCTTCATTTCTCAATCCAGCATCTTTGAATATCTTCAGTTTAGAATGGAAATGAAAATGCTTATTTGTTCTCTAAAACCTGTAAATAGGCTTCCACATTCCATTTGCATACAATCAACGCATGTGGCTGTCAAGTCACTATCAACTGCTCTTTTGAATTTGTTCATCCGTTGGAACTCAGTTAGATCATTCGTTGAAACTCTGTGGGATCATCTGTTGAGACTTTGTTGGATCATCCGTTGAGAGTCTGGTTAATCATCCGTTGAGACTTTAATTGATCATCTGTTGAAACTTTAGTTGATCATCCGTTGAAGCCTTGTGGAACATCCGTTGAGACTATCTTCATAGCAGTTGACTCCATTTCATTTACACAAGATTACAAGGCATCTAATATTTACAATTAACCAACATATCTTGCATATCAATCTAGTAGTCAACATGACTTAAAACATTCTACAACATCTAGTTCTCTAAGGCATTATAATATGCAGAAATGTGTTACTAAACTTATTAAAATATAAGCTACCTTTTCAACGGACATTGAAGTGATCATCCGTTGAAGGCTACAAATTCACTTAATTAAATCTACTAAGTGTTTCGTTTAACTTATCATCAAGTACACAATATATTCCTAACAGCTCCCCAATCTCACTTCATGTGATTAAAAATTTTTGCACGTTTAACTTATCATCAAGTACACAACATATTCCTAACAGTTCCCCAATCTCACTTCATGTGATTAGAAATTTTTGCACATGGGCCTAAAAATAATTTTTATGTGATAAGATTAATTGTTATAGTGCTCTTTTTAGGGAAGTTGGTGCAGTTTGAATTTTGAATGTCTTTGATTTTATTTTTAATTTCAAGAATTTTTAAATTTTGTGTATTAAACAATCAGAACACAAATTAGCTAATTATTTTCCGTATATTATTTATTTTCCAACCTGATTAAATTTGTCTCGACTGTACTATGTTTTATTTAATGAAAGCGGCTTTTTATTCATAAAAAATATTTAACCCAAAATCATGAATAATTTTCTAATTTTTAAATATTTCATTAAAATGTTAAAAACAGAGAGGGGAAATTGAGCATTATCTCTTCCTCTCTTACTCGTAGATAAACCCTAACCCCCACAACTTCACTCACTGCTACACTTTCTCTCCAAATTAAAGAGCCATGGGAATTCTATCTTGGTGGAAAGGCTCTAAAGCCCCTCCATCTTCATCCCAGTCCAAACCCGACCCGAATACTCCACACAAACCCGAAGTTCCGGGCATGAACGGTGCAGTGGAAGTGACCCGACCCGCTCCAGTATCAGGCATCACAATCTTTGAATTCGGGTCAGTTGCGAATTCAACTGATAAGGTTACTCTTGCTGGGTACTGTCCTGTTTCCGATGATCTTGAGCCTTGTCGCTGGGAGGTTTTGCAGGCCACTGATTCCGAGGCGCCGCAGTTTCGTATTGTCTTTTGATTGCAATTCTGAATTGTTTGAAGGTTGTTTAACGAAACCCTTTTGTTAACTTCGTTGTAATTGAGAATTGGGGTTTTGAGTTCGGTTGTTATGAAGCAAGAAAATGTTTAGTTTAATTGATTATTATTTAAAATTTGGAGCTTTCTTGAAAATCACACATTTTGAAGAAAGTAACTTTGAATGTTGCTTGAATACTGTTAATTAGCTCTATGTGATGCTGTCATGCTTATCTGCAATAATTTGAAGTTCTTAGCCTTTCGTTTGCAGCTTGCCGGTAATAATTTTTAGCTTACTTCTTGAAATAACTTGTAGAATGTCATATTTTATTTACTTTTTTATGTGTATTTGTTAGGAATTGAGGGCGTAAATGTTGTATAGTAAAGAAGTGTCGACGATCTTGATGTTAAAACAACCAAACATTCAAAGAAAATGCTTGTGGGGGGGTAGTTGTGGGAGAGTTGAACTTCTGTTCTGGTTAATAGGTATGGGATGGGAGGGTGAATTAAAAGTTGATGCTGTTTTTGTCAAAAAAAAAAAGTTGATGCTGTTTGTTTTGACACAACAATGAAGTTTTTCCCGGTACCTGCGGATTCATTTGGATTGAAACACAAATGTGATTCTCATCCCGTAACCTTGAGGTACCCTCCATATTTCTACGAGCAAGTATTCTTTCGTCAAATATGTGAAGAACAAATTATCAATCAGCTGATTCTATATCAGTGATCATCAGTGTGGTGAATGTGATCATTCTTTTCAGCATTGTTGCCTTCTTTCACACCAAAGCAAGTCAGGAGGGACCGTTTAACTTAGTATCAATGATAAACCACAAACACTTGCATTGTTTTTAAAGAGAATTATAAAAAAGAATTGTCCTAAGTGCTACTTTTGCAAATATTATCTGTGCAATTACATACTGTACTCGCAAGTCATTGTATAGTTCTCTAAGTTACAATATAACATGAAACGTGTTCTTTCCTTTTTCTTTATTTATCTGCACTTCTTCTATTCAAGAATCTTTTCCGGGGACATCAAATATGTCACTGGTTGTCTGTCTATAGTTCCATCCAGCACACTATTCATATGTAAGAAACTTGAGCAGAAGAAAACAGTTGCCAAACAAGACAGCTACAATGGATACAGAACAAGCTAGTAGTAGTAATAGTAGCCCTGATAAAAAAGAACAAGCTAGTAGATGCTAGTTTTAACTTATAAGAGGTTGGTTCTTATAACTACAAATAGAGAATTGGTTCATTTTTTTGATTATTCTAGGTACAAAACAAGAGCTTATCGAAGATGAGTGGCCCTATTTAAAGTTGAGATTTCATTTATTTTTTAGTTCTGATAAATACTCATCGGAATTCCTGAACCCAAAATGGCGTATGAAATATGAAAGCGCGCAAAGATTTCGAACATCAGGCCATGGGGGGCCCCCCCCCCCCCCCCCCCCCAAGCGGCCCAACTCTACATTACTATTACTACAAGGGGTTAAGAAAAAGCCTTTGCCATAACTTAAATTATATTTTTCATTGGAAAAAAAGAAGAAGAAAATAGTACTTATTTTGGTTCATTTATATTTTTGCAAATTGATTTCATGAAAATGAAAATTATTTACTATTTTTATTAATTTTTATATATTAGAAATCATGCATTATTATTAATAAATTTATAGAAACTGATAATAATTGATGTATTAAAAACAACTTTAAATATTAAATTACTTTTTAAGTAAAATGTAACCTTGTTAGTCGTGAAAAAGTAATTCAAGTGACGCGTTCAGAAAAATGCTCCCTCTATTTCATTTTAATAGTCGCTTGACTTTTCTGCACTTATTTCTAAGTGTTTTGACCACATAGTTAAAAAAATAATTTTTAAAATTTTCTTTTCTTGAATAAAAATATATAACTTAAACTTTTATTTATAAAAAGAAAATTTTAAAAATAATAATTTTTACTGTGCGGTCAATGTATCCTAAAATATGTGCAAAAAAAGTCAAGAGACAAATAAAATGAAATGGAGGTAGTAGTAATTTTAAGGTCATATAGTCGATTACGGCATACTGAAACTCGGGAACAGGACGGATATCTCTCTTAAGTTTATAAAGAACCAAGCCAACAGGCTGCTCACCTCAAGGCCAGAGCCCTTGTTTGTTAAATCTATGTATCTGTATAAAGAAAAACCCTGGTATCCTATGTGTCGCTTCCCCTAATCCTAATCTCAGAATATCTTTTTCTCCGATTTCGCCAATTTCCTTCTTCCGGGCTTACGCTTTATTGTTTCACATTATTAGATTTGTGTCTTTCCGTCTCCTTCGCAATTGTTTGGCTGCGAATTCAGAGGGTCTTGCAAACTTTTGTAACGGAAGTCCATCATATGCTCAGAATTAACATATAAATACTCGCTTCCAAAATCACGGAGTAGTTCCACGTAGCAGTCTATTAAAAAGGGTGTGTTCCCAACTTGTTTGTTTGTTTTCACAGTACCTCAACTATTTAATAAATAGATTTAATGGTTCGTTGGCAGCACAATTCTTTAAGACAATTACTTTCAACTGGAGTTATCACTATTGACTATATCAAGTCAAATGGTAATACTGCGCATCCGCTAACCAAAGAATTAAGTAGAGAGTTAATTGAGAAATCATCAAAAGGAATGGGACTAAAACTTATAATAAAAGTTGATACAAAGGAAACCCAACCTTGTTGACCGAAGATCTCAAGATCTTGG